>NC_050580.1:77150729-77428229 GCF_011100635.1 Trichosurus vulpecula | reverse complement strand
CAAGTTTGTTCTTAATTTGGTGCAAACCTGTTTTGTGGACTAGGGCAGGCAAGATGTGCAGAAGGAAGCAGAAACCATGGGCTAGGTCCCAGTGCCAATAAGGCTGTGTACCTATGTCCTGTCCCCAGGTTAGGCCTGTTATATTAGGGTTTTTCTGTTCTAGGGCCACAAATCATAGCAAGAAAGTAGTAGGGTAAAAAGATGAAACAGAGACAAAATCTAGGGTTTGGTGATTACACCTAGATGGGAAGTCTCATAGTATAGAGATATCTGTTGAGAGGTTCTGTCCAGGGAGCAGATGAGCCCTAGGACATTACATTACACCCATAGGCCAAGCAATTTGGTGTAGTAGAAATAGCACCAGAATTGGGTAAACACCCTGCCTCCCCCAGCCTAGGTCTGTTACAGATGTACGCAATTGGTCACATGGGGAGCTGGAAAGGGAGTGTGGATGGCTCAGCTCAAGGCCATTTCCACAAATACACATATCTAATGACAGCCATCTCTAGGGCAGGGGTTGGGGAAGCAAAGAAAAAAAGAAATTTACATGATAACTTTATTATGTGTTTAAAAGGAATAGCAAGTTGTAACATAATAGATTTTCAGTTTCATGTGCAATCACTTTTTTATTAGACTGTTATGGAAATTATTGTTTTATCCCATAAATCAAAAACTTTTTAAAAAGAGAAAGACCAGTTAGGAGAGTAAGGCAGTGATTCTGATATTAGGTGATGAGAACTTGGACTAATAACGTAGCAACAAAAGAAAAGAGAATGCGTGGGTGTTGATAAGATGACTTGTAGAGCTATGATCCTATAGATCCTCTCTTATACCGGAGAACCTTAATATCCACGAAGATCAGGGGTTCTTAGCCATTTTTGTGTCATGGGCCCCTTTGGCAGTCTGGTGAAATCTATGGACTCTTTCTCACAAAACTTTTTAAATGCATAAAATAAAATACATATTTCAAATATGCCAAGATAGTTATCAAAATATTTTTAAAAAAATAAACAAGTTCACATACCTGAGGTTAAGAACCCATGATGGAGATGTTCCCTTAAACTTCCTAACCTTCATATTCTTCAACCTCCTTAAGTTCCAAGACCTAGTCCTTCACCCCACCTCAGTCATACATAGACATGGTCCCACACTAAATCTTGCCATTATCCACAAGCATTCTACTTCCTTTACTGGAAATTTTGACATTTGTCCTATCTGAACTTAATCTCCTTTCTCTGTTCCGCTTTTCCCTGTTGCACAAATTCACAAACATTATCTTCACAAATATTATGTTATTAATATAATTATATATAATTAATATAATTATATTATCTTCACAAATATTATTGTATACTTGTTCTTTTGCCCCGATCAAGACCCCATTCCCTCCCCACCCCGCAGTAATTTTTCAGGTCCTCACCCTTATATTGGCTTCATCTTCTTCCCTTTCCAACCTCAACCTAATAGCTATTTCACCTCTGCACTATCTTTGGCTATTAAATCCTTCCCCCCTTGTCATATTGCCACTCTTCTCTTGCCAAACCTCAGCCCTGGATTACTCTCACCATCCACTATTTCTAGTCCTACTCGTGAGCTCTTGATTGAAGCTGGAGGAAGTCTCCCAATTGTGCTGCCTGGGTGCATTGCCTATTTGTTATGCGACCTCAACTGGGCCTTCACTGCAGCAAAGTAGCCCTTTTACTCTCCACTAATTCATTGCCCATCTCCCTCCCCACAGAAGCTCTTCTTTCTCCAAGATCACAACACTTCCCCTCTGCCCTCTTTCTCATCTGGGGACTCTTGCCTCTGAAAAACTGAGGCCATTCAACATGGGCTCCTCTTCTTCCATTGTCTTTTCAAAACCATTTGACATCATTTCCCATTCTCCTTGACTTTCCTCCAGTCTTTAGCACAGAGGTGGCCCTTCTTCTTGGCAAGATCAGCCCCTCTACATGTACACTTTATCCTGTGCCCTCCTGTCTTTTCCAGAAGATTGCGTCCTCAATTATACCCTCTCTTTCTTAAATCTCCAACCTCTCCATATCTAATAGTTCCTTCCTTACTGCCTTCAAACGCGCCACAACTTCTCCATCTTTAAAAAGTTTTTACTAGACCTTACCATCCTCTCAAGTCATTATTCTATACCTCTCCTCCATTTCTCAGCTGAACTCCTTGAAAAAGTAGTCTACATGCTCTGCCTCCACTTTCTTTCCTCTCGCTCGTTCCTCAACCTTTTGCAGTCTGGTTTTTTACTCAACTGAAACTGCTCTCTTCAAAGTTAGCAGTGATCTCATTGCAAAATCTGATGGTCCTTTCTCAATTCTAATCCTTCTTGATATACAGGCTGCATTTGCCACTGGTGATCACTCTTTCCTCCTAGATCCTCTTTTCTCTCTGGATTTTTGTGACTACTTTCTTCTGATTCTCCTGATTGTTTGACCGTTCATTCTCAGTTTCTTTGGGCTTATCATATGCATTGTGCTCCCTAACTGTGAGTACTTTCCAGGTTTCTGCCCAGGACCCTTTTCTCTTCTCCTTCTATACTCTTTCTTGGTAATTTTATCAGTACCCATGGGTTTAACAATGATCTCAATGCATATCTATATACATACATGTATACACACATAAATAATGTATGTATAGGCATATATACACATATGTATACACAAGCCTATATACATTTACACATAGACACATAATAAACATACATATATACATATATGTATTCATACATATACATACACACTCACATACATATACACATACACATATATGTGTGTGTATATATATGTATATATATCTATATATCTATATCTATATCTATATATATATATATAGAGAGAGAGAGAGAGAGAGAGAGAGAGAGTCCCTCTCTTCCCTTAAAATGAACCTTTGATATCATCTGGAAGAAGCCTTTCCTGATCCTGATCCTTCAACTGTTACCTCTCCCTAGATCTTCAGCCCTAGATGGCCAATCAATCGCTCATTGGGCATTTCATACTGGATATCTTAAACTCAGAATATTCAAAACTTGTATCTTTCCCCCAAACCTCCCTTCTTCCAAACTCCCATATTTCTGTCCAAGGCATCATCGTTTTCCTGGTGTCTTAGGCTTTTGATCTTAGCATTATCCTTCCCTGCTTCTCACCCCACACGCCCAGTCAGTTGCCAAATCTTGCTGTTTCTGTCTTCACTACATCTCTCACATCTGATCTCTTCTTTCCATTGCCACAGATACTACCTTAGTTCAGGACCTCTTTGCTTCTGGTCTAGATAATTGTAATAGTCTTTTAATCAGTCTTCCTACCTCAAATCTCTCACCACTTCAGTCCATCCTACACACTCATGTCAAAGAACAAATATGACCATGTGACTCTCCTACTTAACTAACTCCAATTATTTCCTATTACTTCTAGAATAAAAAAATGTAAAGCCCTACACAATATGTCCCCAACCTATCTTTCCAGTCTTGTTGGACATTGTATTCTCTCCTCTGGCCAAACTGGACTTCTCACTGTATCTTATATACTGGACTTCTCACTGTATCTTACATACTGGACTTCATTTCCCACCCCCATGCCTCTGTACTGATTGTTCCCCAGGCCTGGAATGAATTCCCTTCTTAACTCCACCCCACAGAGTCCCTCTCTTCCTTTAAAATGAAGCTAAGCTCTTATCTTCTGGATGAAACTCTTCATCCTCCTCCCGCTATTAGTTTTCTTCTTCCCAAACTACATTGCATTTTACCCTCTTTATATACATGCTATGCATTCATTTTATATTTATGTTATATGTATTTTTATTTGTGCTTGTCTCCTCCATATTGTGAGCAGAGATTGTTTCACTCTTGTGCTTGTATCCTCACTGCCTGGAACATAGTAAGTAATAAATTAACAAGTATTTGTTGATTAATTGAATATCCTTAACAGGTGGTCATCCAGTTTCCACATGAAGACCTCCTGGGTCAGAGGACGATTCATTCTTGTTACGTCCTGTCTCTCATCCTTTCTTCAGATTAGTTATTCATGTTTTTCTTTGACTGTCAACATTCATAGACAGCTATACAATTGTTTACGTCAGGGAAAGACTCTAGGGGAAAGTGACAGACAAAGCTTCTGGCATCTTCCAGCCACAACAGATCCCCTCACAGTCCCATATGGTGCCTAGCAGCCTTTTAGACCAAGAGCCTTTAGACCACAACAGATCCCCTCACAGCCCCATATGGTGCCTAGCAGCCTTTAGACCATGAGGCATTGCACGTTGGAGAGGGGAAAGGGATAGCAATTACGCCCAACCCCATAGCTCCACTATTGGGTCAGGCAGAAAACTAGGTTCTGGTAGTCTTGTTCTACAAGCCAGTCAAATTAAGAAGAAAAAACTTTGGACAACACCAATGTCCTTTTGCCTGGCTAGCCCATACCATCGTCTCCAGGGCTCTTTCTTCTATAGGAGGGGAAACGATAAGCATGGGCGTGTCCATGCTTTGTTTGGGTACTAAGAGGAGCCTGTTGCACAAAAGAGAAAGACTAGGACCTGAGGTGGGCAGATGAATATTTATGCTTAGGGTCCACAGAAAAGATATAGAGCCACATGTTTGCTCACTCCATGAAGAAACCAGGGTCTTCCCACACTACAATAGGGAATTGTACATAGCAGGTTTTTAAAAATACTTGTTGAGTTGAGATGAATAATTGAATTGTTAAATGTATGAATCTGTTGCATTGTTTTTGTATTACCTGCCCCAATTGTAGTGCCTTGCACATAGTAGGTGGTAAGAGAGGTAGTATAGTGTTGAGAAAATCAGAAGGTAGAGGTTTGAATGCTGGCTGTACCACTCACTACCTATGCCATCTTGAGCAAGTTACTGAACCTGTTTGGGCCTCAGTTTCTCTATTTGTAAAATGAAGAAGTTGGACTAAATGGCCTCTAAGGTCTCTCCCAACTCTAAATTTATGATTCTCTATGATCCTTTCTGGGCCTCAGTTTCTTCATCTGTTAAAATAAGGCAGTTGGACATGATGATGTATAAGGTCCTTTATGGCTCCAAATCTATGATCCTTATACATTGTTTTGGTTGAATGAATGAATGGGGCTTCTGTGCCCATCCCATTGGTACAGGACAATCCACCTATCATACCTGACATAGAGACATAGATAAGAGCATGTATCTGGGCTGGGGTCTCCTGCCATTTGCCTTTTCCATCATCAGCTGGGAGGTAGTGATAATTGCTTTAAGGTTTACAAGGTGTTTTATATACATTATCTATTTTATTCTGACAACTACCCTAGGAAGTAAGCACGACAGGTGTTATTATGTCATAGGGTCAGAGCTCTGGAGGTGGAAGGGATCATTAAATCCAATCCCCTCATTTTACAGTAGAAGAAACTGAGGCCCAGACAGGATAAATACTTCGCCCATGGTCACAAAGCTAGGATGTGTTAGAGGCAGGAGCCAAATCTAAGTCTCTTTCCATTATAGGGCACTGCCTGGGATGATCCACAAGGCAGTCCCAGGCTGTGGAGAGAAGGGACCTGCTTCTCTAAGACAGTATCTCCTAAGGCTCTTCACTTTGGCCATCAGGAAAGGGTCCGCCATGCACATGCATCTTCCAGGTAGAACAATCTAAGCATCTGTGGGACTCCTGGGATTCAGCTCCTTGGAGTTCCAAAATCCCAGCTTGTGTGTCTGGTCCAGAGGGAGAATGCAAGCCAGGGGATTTCCAGAGTGTGAGGTGCCACTGAGTGGTGAAATAAGGCATTGCAGCTAGAGATGTGCCCTTAAGTTTAAAAAGTATGTAGCTGCTATGTTACCCATCACTCCAGGGGGGTAGGAAAATATGTGTATGTATATCTATATCTATATATCTATCTATATAAAATATCTATATCTATGTATGCATATATATGTATATATACACATATATACATATATATGTGTGTGTGTGTGTGTGTATATATATATATATATATATATATAGAGAGAGAGAGAGAGAGAGAGAGAGAGAGAGAGAGAGGGAGAGAGTGAGAGAGCAGGCAAGTTGCCCAGAGCTTGGGGTACCCTGATTCCCACTAGAGCATCCAAGATTTGGAGTAAGAGGACCTATTCATTTCTGCCACTTACAAGCTGTGTGACATTGGGAACATCATTTAACCTCTCTGGCCCTCAGTATCTTCATTTGTAAAATAAGAAGGTTAAACTAGATGCCTCTTAGAGCAGGCATTCTTAATCTGGGGTTCATGAACTTGATTTAAAATATTTTGATAATTGTATTTCAATATAATTGGTTTCCTTTGTAATCTGATGTATTTTCTTTCATGAATTTTAAAAGATTTATTTTGAGAAAGAGTCCATAGACTTTACTAGTCTGCCAAAAGGATCCATGACTCAATAAAGGTTATGAACCCCAGTCTTAGGGTGCATAACTTCTATGTATGCAGTGTCTATACTGATTAGTGGGTGACTTTTTCCTTTTAGCCCCAACTAATCTTTATCCCTTAGGAACAGGAAGTGGCCAAGACAGCAGAGAATCTTAGACTGGAAGAATCTGCCTAAAGTTGAAATCTCCTCTCTAATCTCCCATAGATGGTTATCCAGCCCCTTTGGCCACTCCCAGTTTCTGAGCAGAAACTCATTGACTCATAAGGCGGTGCACTCAAATTGTGAATGGTTCTTAGTTCTCTGTCTGTTAGTCATTGTCATTTTAGTTTTATTGTCAAAATTCTTCCTTAACTGTTGAAATCTGCCTCTCTGTGACTTGCACTCTTTGGTCCTGCATTGGCTCTCTGATACCATGCTGGCTATCTGCTCCTCCCAGAAGATAGATAGCCCTTCAACAAGCCCAGAGCTAGCATGTCTGCCTTGTCTTCCCTTGTCCAGGTGAATCATCTATAGCTGCTTCCAAATCCTTTATCATTCTGCTACACGCGCATAGTGGGCATTTAATAAACATATGTTGAATTCAATTCAATTAACTTACATGTGGCAGTTACTCAAGAAATGTTGGTTTAACAGCCAGTCCTTCCTTTGGGAAACTATCTCCTTTCTTTAATTCAGAGATACTGTTTTCTCTTGAATCTCCTATTTGTCTTACTGCTTCCTGACCCCTTTCCTTCTACATCTTTGTTCTACCAACTCTTGGTGTGTGTGCGTGTGTGTGTGTGTGTGTGCATGCATGTTATCTTTTCAGTATTCTCAACTCTCTTTTCTTGCTTTCCATTTTTCCTTGATGTTCTCCTCCATTCCCATGGCATCAGCAATCACATCTATGCAGAGACCAGCCCAAATTTATGCACCTAGCCCTGATATCTGCCTTGAGCTCCACTTCTTTAATATTTAATGCCTGATGGACATTTCCTGTATGTCCTGCTGGTATCACAAACTCAATGTGTCTAAAATTGAACTCATCATTTGCTCCTAGAAATCTATCTCTCCTCCCTTCCTTCCCCTCCCCCTCCGCTTCCTCTTCCTCTGTCCACATGGGGAGTCATACCCTTACATGTGGGTGTTCTGTCCAAACGAATATAAATTTTGATTGCTTATACTTCACAAGGTATTTTGGGGTTTGGGAGCTAGATTCCCCCCTCCCCATTTATTTATTTTATCATTGGCGGGTTTTTTTTTCAAAAAAAAACTGGTACAATTAACTCTTTTGTCTCATGTAGTTTTTCATTTACAATTTCTTGAAATATAGTTTTGAAAAAAGGCTTTGATAAAGCCCATTGTGATTCAAATGGAGCTACTGGACTATGCCTTTAAAACTAAATTATTCTGGCTTTCACCGATTGGTGAGTAATAGGTCCTAGCCCAAGCTTCACTTGCTCATTATTTGGGTTTTGATGGCTCAGAGTGAGTATAAATAATAATTGTTTCTGTTCTGGCCCAAAACTCTTGAGGGTCTTCCCTTCCCAGATTGATTCTTCTGTAAAAGCAAACCAAGCCATCTTTTGCCTCAATTCTTACCTAGCCTTTAATTACTGAATGGGCTTTGCCTCAGACAGACTGAAACCTGGGAAAGACAGCTTAAAAAGGCCATGGTCTTCCACTGCATTGGGGGCCAATTGTCTTGACCTCTGTCTTGCCACTGGACTCCAATGACTCTGGAGAAGAGGGTAAGGCTGATGATTTTGCACAGCTCTGCCTCACTTAAATCCAAGTTGCTTGCAAGTCAAGACATCACCCTTCTGATACCATTGGTCCTCTTTGAGAACAAGGATGAACAACACCAGCTCTCCTCCCAACTTCCTTGTTTCTGTTTGATTCAATGTAATTGCATTCAAATTCAACAACACATTGACTGTTTGCTGTTCTTCATAGAACTTCTCTGCCTCTCAATTCTCTGCAACAGTTTTGATTATTTTTATGGTAGTCTTTTTGTTGATATTTACCATGAGTATTGCATATGAAATGATCAAATGTCCCATGAAATGATGTGTCTTCCTGTCTTTGAGTCCACCATAAAACCAACACTGTCACTCCTTCATTTACCTCTCCAAGGAGAATCTGTGAGTGACTATACTCAAGGGCTTTGAGAGTGGTGCTATCTAGACCATTAGTCCTGATTCTAGTCCAGTGCCTACAACTATCATCTGGGGGAGCAACCCCTTTGGAGAAGGGACCAGCCATCCCAACCAAATGATAACCAACCACCAGCTATGGGGCAGGCAAGCCAGCCTAGCTGAAACAGCAGGACATCCTGAGGGAGGGACAGAAGGTGGCATGTGCTGGTCATGCTAAACTATCACCGTCACCTTGACCATGACCCCTTAAAGACCCTGGAAGAGAAAGCCTAGGACCGAACCCAAGAGCCTTGGGAATAGCAATGCTTCCAGCTCAACCCCAACAGCCATCATCTGGGGAAGCAGCTTCTGTGGAGATGTGGCTTGGCAGATCTGGCTTAGCACCAGAAAACTCAGAAAATAAATTTCTTGCTACCAAAATCCTTGGCACTGTCAAATCAGCCAACATCAGAAATTGATATCACTTTATCTGTGGAAATGACTTCAAAGAAGAAGCATTCATATCTGCATTGCCACTTCACCCTAAAGACCATGAAATCTTTCCATGTGACTTTCAGCAGAAACCTTCCATATTTATTGTCTTCCCTGGAGAACAAGGACTATCTCTGCTTTTCTGTTTGTATCTCCAGTGCTTAGTACAGGGCTTTGCATATAGTAAGAGCATAATAAGTACTTTTTCTTCCTCCTTCCTCCTTCCTTCCCTCACTCCCTCCTTTCTTCCTTCCCTCCCTCCCTCCTTCTTTCCTTCCTTCCTTCTTTCCTCCCTCCCTCCCTTCTTGCTGTGACTTCCTTTTTTCTTTTGGTTTCATTTAAATGAAGAATGTTAAGTTCAATATATATTTAGTCCCTCCAGTAGCACATCCACTCGTTACACTTGACAATGATCTTACACCCAGAGTATCAACAGCTAAGTTAAAATTTCTAGACAGTGTAAAACTGGGTGATCCTTAGTGCCTTCTCTGCTCCTCTCCACTCGGCCACTAGCACTGTGGAAGCAGAAGGACAGGACAGAGGGCCATTTTACATTTTCTTTGTTTCATGGGCTGCCATGGTCAAGGACCACTGGCTAAATGGCCATGTTCCTGCAGAGCAGCTTCTTTGTACTTGGCTAGGCTGGTCCTTAGAAAACACATTCAGTCTGTTGCCGGGGCCATAACTGATGCCTTTCCAAGGGAAGAAAATGGGTCAGAACTGTTGTTCCTTCGGCATAGCCTGCAGGAATCTCAGGTCACCTCCACACCGAGATGCATTGGAGGAGGAAGCCCAGTTGTGAGGACACTGAGGGACTGATTCATAAGCCAAACTTAAGGAAAGGAAGACAACAAAGGCATGGAAAAATCTTAGACTTTATTAGGGACTATATTTGTTATTTTAGTCATAGAGCAAACTGTTAGGGGAACAAAATCCCTGTACCAACGCAGGTCCATACTGTCTCTACAATTTATAATCTTAGAGAGTTGCCTAGAGCAGAGGTGGTAAATTTGTGGCAACACTCCCCAATGCAGTCCACAAGAGATTCAAATGTAATTGGGAAATGTTTAGCAAAATAAATAAATCTATGTAATTCATGGGCTAGTAAAATAGAAGGCATCATTAAAATTTTTTAAACAAAATTAAAATATATCAAGGAATTTCCCTAGAGCTATTAAAAAAAGAGGGATTTGTAATAGATGATGTTTAAGGTTCCTTCTTAATTCTAGAAGCTTCTCTGTTTGGAAGACACTGACAGTCCCTTCCACACCCACTCCCACCAGACTGAGAATAGGACTGTCTTCTCTCCCAAGCCCACTGACAGTTTCAGTTTAGATAATGATCAGAGGGAAACAGCTAGTTAGCCTCAGGCTCTTTCTGAGGTGCCATCACAGAACCAACTTTCTCTTCGCTTTGAGTAAGCTTTCCCTAGTTGGGAATTGGGGTGGGGAGAGGCTCAACTCAAGAATAGTGGTATGTCTTTTTAGGGCCCCAAGGTGAGCCTAACCAGAGAGAAAAGAAGAGTTGTCTAAAATCTCTGTGGGTTTAGTAGGAATCCTTTGTGGTTTTTGTTGGGTTAAGTAAAATATGCCTTATGTTCAATGTTTTGTTAGCCTGAGTGATTTGATTGCATGGGAGTTGAGGGCTCTTTTCATGTTGTTAAGGAGACCTAGACATGGGCCAAATTCTGATGTCCCTGGGGGAATTCCATGTTGAGGCTTGAGCTGAAGAGAGATTGAATATAGTCTGTGTAAACTTAAATATTTTGGGCCACAAGTTACATAAATCCTACCCATATTTAAAAGATCAGTGCTATCTCTTTTGGGATCTTCTTCTCCTACTATCTAGTCCACCATGATGTCTCCTTCCTATGAACTTGTCTGTATCATTCATTTGGTATCTAACACATTACCTTACATAAACTTTTTTGATGGATATATCCTGTCCCCCTAACTAGATTATAGGCTTTTTTTCAAGCAAGGACCACATCTTTGATTTCTTAGTATCTTGCAAATCATCAGTACTTGTGCTAGGACTGGCAGGGTGGCCTACCCATCCATCTTGTGGATCACACAGCTCTGTTCATTTTTAAATGATCTGTAACTGCCAAATGTATTGCATTATGGCTGCTTAGTCTAGAATGATCAATGATGGCAAATGTTTTATAATGCGGCCAGCCAATAGGAATCCTAGGTTCTTTCTCTGACTGTCTATGACCTTAGTGGTTATTTACTCCAAAGTACTAAAGGAAGAAGCCATTTTGACCGGGTAGGTGACTCCAAAGCAAAGGCCTATACTTGCTGATAGTTGATCTTCCATGTGAGACATAGGACTGGTGAACTCCCAGGGCAGGCATGGGGCCAAGGAAAGTATCTGAACAAAAGAAGGTCATCACCCAAGTCTGATGGTTCCTAGGACTTGCAGCTGCTCCTTCCTTCTTACCACTTGCCATTTGAATGCAGATAAATCTGGTAAATGTGCTATCGGACAATATGCCATGTGGCAACCCAAAGCAGTACTCAATAAATGTTCATTGTGGATGATGATAATGACATGATATACTTAGAGATCTTTGATACTTTGATGGGTTCATAAACTCATGGATATGGGCACTCTATCTGCTTTTGCAGATCACAACCCAACCTTTAAGGCACCTTCTGCTCCCTTTCCTATGACATCATCAGAACAGCCATGGGAAGGGACTACACAGAGCAGAGGGCCATTTTGTATGCTTTATGGATTGCCTAGTGGCCAACTTTCTGGTGATGAATCTCTATCTGTACTTAACTAGACCGGTCCTGGAACAGCAGGCAGTCTGCTCCTGGGGCCATATTCAAAGCTTTTCCAGCTTGAAAGAGTCTGCCAGAGTTTGAGCTCTTTTGGCATACCCCTGGAAGACTTAGGGTTACTTCCATCCCATGATGAGGCATCTGAAGGTATGGAGGATAACTAGAGAAAATATAGGAACATATACAGTAAAATGGTAAATTGAATACAATTTAGTGTTGGATGTATGGAACAGATAGCAAAGAACAATTACCCCATTGGTAATTCCTCCCTCCCAACCTTGACCTCAGAAAAGTCTAGTACACTTCTCAGGTGTCATTTTGTATTAAAGTTGTCTATGTATGTACTGTACTTTTCAATTAGACTGTAAGCCCCACGAGAGTAGGGACAATACCTCATCTAACCTCTGTATATCCCTCAGTTCCTCTGCACACAATAGATGCTTAATAAGTATCTGTTGAATTGAATTTGATTAGCTATAAAGACAAAATGGGAGAAAATGACATTGCTTGAAGCTGCCAAGGAAGGTTTTCATAGAGGGTATAGGTAGGAACTGAGCTGGATCTTGAAGGATAAATAGAGGCTTTGGACTGGTGGAGAGAGGCTTGAGCAGGCAAAACGTCCTCAACAAAGGGACAAAGGTGTGAATGATCATGGTGTTGAGGGGACAATAAAGAGAGGTGGTGTGGTGTAATGAAAAGACCACCAGCTTTGGAATGAAAGGGGCTTAGGTTTGTAATTACCTCTCTCTCTGAGCTGCACTTTCTTTGTTTGCAAAATAAGAGGGTTAGACTAGGAGATCTCTGAAGTGTGGTATGGCTCTACATCCTATGAGACTGGATTGGCTGAGGCAGAGAGTCAGTCCATGCTAGGGAGAAGGTATTTACTAATCTTTATTTAATTGGTCCTGGAAATGGAGAAGATGGTGGAGGGTAAGCAAAGTCCACTGGAAGTTTGGATGGGATGAGACCTCAATGCATAGTTTGAGCAAGGCATCTTCCTTTGGGATTGAAGAAAAGAATGAGAGAAGGGATATGGAGACAGGAAAATAGTGAGACAAAGAGGAGAGGAGATGAGTCTCTCTGGAGTATCTACTGAGAATGAAGAGAGGGAGGGAGGAGGAACTGAGGTTTAATGAGAGCAGAGAAGGTCTGGAATAGCAGCTGTGGGTAGTGTTTGAGGGAGTCAATGAGAGATAAATAATATGATTGCCAGGCAATAGCAAGGGCCAGATTGAAGTTGGACAGCATCAATTTGTCACGGGCCAGGTTTGTTCACAACAGCATGCTCTTTTTCCAGAGGAGCTTTGCGGTCCAGGAACAGGAGTGGAGAGAAGTAGACAGTGGGATGGATCCAGGCTTGGGGATCATCATAGAAAAGGCAACAGCCAAGGAAGGAAGCACTCACATAACTGATCCTGGTCTAGGTCAGGGATAGAGTCTAGAGCAGTCATGACAGCTGTGATGTTGGGCTTGAGTGACTCAGAAAGGAATGGAGGTGAGCACGTTGAGTGAAGGAGGTGAGTAGGATTAAAATGTTTATTTTTATTATGAACTTAAACATCAATAGACATGAATATTTTAATACGCAAGGAAATACAGAAAAAGAGGATTGAATATAAAATTGTGAATTTCTATGATGTCATTTTAAAGTGCATATTGAATTTAACCAGATACTTCTCTCTTTTTGTAAACACTTTACATTTTTTCACTGACATATTTTTCTTTCTTTTCTTCTTTTTTTTTGCATCACTATCACTACCTAACTATATTTCCTTTACAAAAAAATCCTTCCTTGTAAGAAGGAGGCGAGCGGGGTCAAAGAATGGGGGAAATGACCAGTACTGAGGCTAAAGACAGAACAGAGCCTGGTAATGATGAGGTGCTGAGCTTGGACATTCACTCTGCTAGAATGAGTCTCTATGAAATACCTTCAGTTTTGAATATAGTAGTGATGAAAATATGTGAATAAGTAAAGAATCTATCATTTCATCAGTGTGGGGAATCCTTTCACCAAAGCAGATCACAACTCATCTGTGACTTAGGAGATCAATTCCAGGGAACTTCCCAAGGCACAAAGAGGTTAAGCAACCTGCCCAGGGTCACACAGTTAGTGTCAGAGATAGAATTGGAACCCAGGTCTTCCCCAGTCCAAGACCATCACCTAATTTGCTATAACACGATGCCTCTATAGTGATCAGTTAACAGTTACCAAGCAATTACTAAGTACCTACTATGTGTCAGGCACCATGCTAAGTGCTCAAGATAAAAAATACAAAATTGAAATAATTCCTGCCCTACAGAACTTCACATCCTCTTGGGGGAGGCAACATGTGCTTACATAAATAGAAATTATACATAATATGGACTAATGTAATATGTAATAAGTTAAAGTTAAAAAATAACAAATTAATGGTAATTTTTTGAGGGGGAAAGCATTAGTTGCGGAGAGGGGGGGGAAGAAAGGCATAATGTAGAAGGTGGTGATACTTGAGCTGATTCTGGAGCAGGGGGTCCTTAACCTTTTTGTAACATGGACCCCTTCGGCAGTCTGGTTAAGCTAAGTGATTTGCCTAAGGTCGCATAAGTAGCCATTGTCAGAGGTAGAGTCTGAATTCACCTTCTCTGTTGCAGAGACAGGGCTCATTCCATTCTACTATGATTCAAAGTGTTGTTTTCACCCTAACAATATTTGCTGGAGGGGCATTCAGGACAAGGCAGATCTATCTCAGACCCCATCAAAGGGGGTTTATTTATGGAAGTGTGTGAAGGCACTCATTTGGGTCCCATAGCAGAGATTCAAAGACAGCTTTGGGGAGGCTCTGCTGTGCTCATGGAGCCAGACAGAAAAAATCTAGCTCTGCCTGGATTGGCTCCCAGGCAGAGCCAGAGAGAAGCACATGGGCAGATACTGTACAGACACACAGATAGATTATCCTTTCAGGTGCCCGACGTCGTTACTTATTCTAGAGTAATAGATGCTATTGATTCGTGGGATGGAGAAGCCATCGGCTACTAAGCACCATCTGAGAGCAGAGCTGAGGGACATATGAAGGGGACTGAGGGAAGGGTAGGGTGGGAGACCAGACTGGAGAGAAGAGACCCATGAGCAGCCCTCTAAAGTACCTAACACCCTAGCTCAGCATGCTGCCTAGAGAGTAGTCAGGGAAAGCAAAGCAGAGGCATCGAGTGACTAAGCCCAGCCACTGGAAAGCTGGAGCAGCAAACCCTATCCCTCTTCTGCCATGGGCAACAGCTTCAAATGAATGGGACCACGAGAATCTTCTCCCAGCCCTCATCTTCTTCTTCACTCTGGCCACCCAGGAGAGGCTGGCCACAAGCATCCGTCCCAATCCAATTGAGCCCCTGTCAGCGGCACTCCCCATGGTCCCCAAAAGCATCCTTTGGGGAGGGGAGGAGGAGACTTGGAGACAGCTAACGTGTGATGGTGAGAGCACGGCCTTTGGAGATGGAGGCCCTGGGTTTAAATTCTGGCTCTGCTCCCAAAAGACTTTGGGCAGGTTATGTAGCCTCTTTGCTCTTAGTTTCATCAACTGTGACAGATTGGACTGGATTGCCTCATCCCTTCTAGCTCTAAATCTGTGATCCCAAGGAGTGAAAAGAAAAAAAGACAAGGATGTAGGGTATGAAGTTCTTAACTAGAATGTAAGATCATTTCACGGAGGCATCATTGCTCTTGGGTACTTTTAGACTCAGTTCCTAGCATAGTGCCTGATGCATAGTAGGTTTCTCTCTGTTTATACAGTTATTACCTTGGTTCAGGCCCCCATAGCCTCTTGCCTAGATTATTGCAACAGCTTCCAAATTAGTCTTCCTCACTGAGGTCTGTCACTGCCCCAGTCCATCCTACACATTGTGGGGGAAGGGAAGGAAAATGGAAGGGAAAGAGAAAGGGAAAATTATTGGAAATTTACCCCTTCCCCCTCTTTGATCCAGCTACACTGTCTCTCTGTCTCTGTCTCTCTCCCTCATGGCACTCCACCTCTTTTTCCTACACTTTGTACTGGCCATCTATGCCTGGAGTACACTCCCTATTTATATCCAATTCCTAGATTCCTTTTCTTCCTTTAAAATGTAGCTCAGACATCACATTCTGCATTAAACCTCTCTTGGTCCCTTTAACTGCTAGGGCCCTCCCTCCCATAATACCTTCTATTTAGCTACTTTTTACATAGGTATTTATTAACTTTATAATTATGTTGAATATATTTTTATTTGTACTTGTCACTTCCTCCATCATAATGTAAACTCCTTGTAAGTAGGAATCCTTTTATTCTTTGTATTTGTTTCCCTAGTACCTAACATAATGCTTAGCACACAGTAGGGGCCTAATAAATACTTGCTGGTTCATTGTTGATTGTTTGAAGAAAAAATTTCCATGGGTTGTGAGGAAGAAATAAGGAGCCTGGTAAATGGGGGGAGGTGGGTGTGGCCCATATTTTGTTTAAAAATATTTTGATAACTGTATTTCCATGTAATTGGCTTTCTTTGTAATCCTGTCATTCATTTTATTAGTTTAAAAGCATTATTCTGAGAAGGGGTCTGTAGACTTCCCCAGATTGTCATAGGCATAGAGCAGCAAAAACACAAAAAATGTTTAGAACCCTCAGCCTAACAACAATGGCAGCATTTCAATGTCACTTTAAGGTTTGCAAAGCACTTTACACACATCATCTCACTCTATCCTCACAACCACCTTGGGAGTCAGGGGCTATTATTATCTCTATACTATAGATGGGAAAACTAAGGCAGACAGAAGTTAAATGACTTGCTTAAATGACTTGTCACAAGCTAGTAAGGGTCTAGGGTCATGTTTGAACTCAGGTCTTCCTGATTCCAGGTCCAGAGCTCTATCCACTGATAGAGAAAGATGTCAGGGGATATGCAAGCCTCTCCAGTGATCATCTTCTATGAGAAGAGGAGAATCAGAATTGTACAGCTCAGGGAAAGGGTCCTGCTGCCCTGAGTATAGGTCCTTTCTAGCACTACATCCTGTGACCCTCCAACCTTTGACTGAGTGGCCTATACCTGATAAACTAGAGGGAAAAATGCCATAGAAAGGCACCCGTCATTCATAGGGACAGGTGAATGGATGGAGAGATGCAGGGAAAGCTGGTTGCTGTGAAATGACTGATGGATGTAGGGAGGCAGAGGCAAGAGATAGATGTCTAGATGGCTAGAGAGATGGATGCAATTAGTCTCACAGAGAGGCAGGCAAATGGATAGATACAGATAGGGATTGCAATTCTCAGCGGATGGATAGTGTTCTGAGCTATTGGGAAGAAGGCATATTTTATGAAATAAGCCATACTTTTTGCACCTTGGGAATGGAAGGGACAGTTTCTAAGGGTCCCCCTTGCTTCTGGTCCCATTTGCTCTGGATATATAGGTTTTCTTCATTTAAGCCAGAGGAAACCCAGTTCTGCCAGGGCGGAGGAAGGAAGAGCCGTTACTTAGCAATGTTGTAGTTAAATCTCTTACTGAAGAGGACCGTCTCATTTATATCACCTCTGGGGCTATCCACTAGGGAGAGCAGTGAGGTAAGTGGAGAGATTCAGCTCAGGAGTCTCAGCCTGGGGTAGGGAGCAGCCCTGGTTCTGGGATAGGTCTGGAAAGAGCAGGTGGTTGCTGGAAAACATTTTCTAGCCCAGATTCTCAGGCAGCAGAACCAGGGTTCCTACAGTAGCTCCCTCCCACCTGGGCATAGCATTTGCTGCAGTAAATGCTTTCTTCCATTTTTCAAAACACTGCTCTGAAGCCCTAACCCATATTCTTCTTTTTGTAGTACATTTTTGCCCTTCTTCCCCTCCCCTGGAAATCCACTTATATTTATTTTGTGTCTAGTTCATATTTACTCATCCGTATTCATGTTTTTCTCCACTTCCCCATCTTCCCCATAACGTAAGTTTCTTGAGGGCAGGGATGATTTCATTCTTCTGTTATTGTATTCCCAAAGCCTAGAACAGTGCCTGGCACACAGCAAACTCTTAAAAAGGAATGAATGAATCCACCTCCCTTTCTCCATCTGTAAAGTGGGCAACTGCTATTGCAAGAACGGATGAAATTGTTTCTGAAATGCTTTGAGATTGCTGGAGAGCTAACAGGGTTCAATTCCTTGTCATTACCATGATTAGAAGACTGGGTCTCTAGCCCAGCTCAGCCCAGCCCAGCTGCTCGAGCAGATGCCTGCCCCTTTGAGAGCTTCATTCTATCAGACGTTGCCTTCCGGCCCTCCTCCTCATTACTTAATGAAGATTCTTTCTGGAAATGGCATTTCTGGAGAATCTGAGAACTAATCTATGCATTGCCAGCTCACCTCATCCCCCAGGGATGGTGCACCAAGTGACAAGTCAGCCAGGCTTAGGGATGGGATGTTAAGTCCATCACCAAGTGCCTCAGGAATCAGAACAAAGAAGATGCTAAATCTGTATCACAGGCTGTCCGTTCCATTAGTTGGTGGAGGACAAGAGTTGGGTGGAAGAAGAAAGGACTGAGTTTACTGCTCACCTTGCCCTGTGTCTGGGGAGAATCAGAACTAAGAACCTTGCTATTCCTACCACAGAAACATGTGGTAAAAGTAGGGAGTCCCCTGGACATTTCTGGTCTGAGGATGTGAGTCTGTTGGGTAAGTCTATTCTCCTCTCGATGGCAGGTATAGCTAAGGGACTGCTGAGCAAGATTCTGGTTCCCTGGCTCCCTGGTCTATTGGGATAATATGAACTCTTTGAGGCCTAGCTCAAATGCTCCCTCCCCTGATTCCTGACAGTTTCATTGCACCGCAGCCTTGTCTGGTGCATGGATTGTGTCCTAATTTGTACTGTGTTTATCTGAACAATTGTCTCATTCTCCTCTTCCCTCCCTCTAGATTCTCCTAACACTCAAGTCAGGTGGGGATAGGGATAAGGAATGGACTTGTGATTATATTGATAGGAAAGCAATTCTTGGATAAGCAAACTCCCTCTTCCAAAGCGGGTCAGCACCTTTTTTAAAACTGAAAAGTCTTGGAATTACCTGGAGCACTAGAGGGATGTGCTCGGGTCAAGTCTCATGGCCAGGATGGGCTAGAGGGATGACATAAGCCCACATCTCTCACTCTAGGGCCATTTCTCTATCTGCTACCCCTACAATTACTTCCCTACTCAATGAGTCAAAGGCTGAATTAAATTTTAAGTTCCTTGAGAGCAGAGACCATGCCTAATCTATCTTTGTATCTCAAAAAGAGTTTAGCACTAGCCTGACTTCAAAGCCAGACGTTAGAGCATGGGTCTTGTAAACCAGGGGAGATGAGTTCAAATCTTCTTTCTAGGGCCTGTTCAACAAAATAGGCAGCTAGATGGCTCAGTGGATAGAGAATTGGGCCTGGAGTCAGGAAGGCCTGAGTTCAAATGTGGCCTCAGACATTTACTAGCTGTGTAACTCTGAGCAAGTCACATAACCCTGTTTGCCTCAGTTTCCTCATCTGTAAAATGAGCTGGAGAAGGAAATGGTAAACCATTCCAGTGAACCTGCCAAGAAAACCCAAAATGGGGTCAGATATAACTGAATAAATAAGGGCTGGCTAACTCTTGGGATCCTCCTAATATTCAGTTAGGTAGGTGTTGAACTAGTTGCCCTCTAAGATTCTATAATCCTATAAGATGCATTTGTTGCAATGAGTCCACTCTTCTTTTGTTGACCTTTAGACCAATTCACAGCTTGACAACACTTCCTCCAGAGGGCAAGGAGTTGGAACAACTTGGTCACCTTATAAAGGTTTCATGGAAGAAGATTGAAGTGAAGTTTTGGATTATCTGCGGAGTTCACTGACCCCCGTTTGCTCTCTCCCTCCCACCTTCCCTCCCTTTCTCTGACTATTTGCAGGATGAGCTAGTTACCAAGGAGACACCGCTACATCCTCCTGATAGGACCAGGCTGGGGCTTGAGTCCGCACCATGGTACTAAGAGATAGAAGGTGACCCTAGGGAGGGTGGGATTCTGCTTGTCATCCCAGCCAAGTATCTGCTTTGGGCTCGGGCTTGTGTGAGTGTGGAATCTGCTTGGAAAGACTTAGTTTGTTTCCTGAGAAGATTAAATGTTCTGTCTCCTGCTTCAGCACAGTTCTGGAAAGATGAACAAAGCCCCTGTTTGGAGCAGAGAACTGGATTTTCTGCTTGGCTGCATCAGACTAGCCGTTTGGGTCTGTGTGATGTGTTAGACCTTGAAGGGGGCCCTGGCAGGCTGAATGAAGCTCAGCGTAGCTCCTGGCCCCAGGAGGGTGGCACCTTCCCAGAGCGGGGCTGCTGGTGCAGTAGGGGCAGAAGGTTGAAGGGTAGGAGCCCTCTATTCCCCCTCATCCAGAATTCGGCAGAAATTAAGCACAATCAAACTCTGCCAGGGAGGGAGGCCCCCTAGAATGGGAAATTCCAGTTTTCCTCAGCAACTATAAACACAAAACTTGCACGGGATGATTTATATATTTATTGCTGGGGTTCAGTATTTGTCTAGCTTTCTGCTCATCTGTTTCTGCCCAGGTCGTTGAGCTTAGAAGGTAAACATCCAAGGGGAGGAGGCATGTTGAACATTTTTGAAGAAGCAGAATTCAGTTTTCTCACACCCCACCTGACTATCCCCAATCCCTGCTGACAGGTGCTAAACATGTCCTTTCAATAGTAACAACAAGAATGTCTAACCCTCACTCCTTCCTCTGACTCAGAGGGGCAGTCACTGGCCAACCTCATACATTTGATCCTGTCAAACCACCCAGTCTGAGGAAAGGCAGTGTGATCTCAGGCCACTGGCACCGCACATCTGCTTCTACTTGTGGACTGTAGTGGGGCCAGGAATAATTCTACGGATGTCAGCTGGCTCCACCCACAAATGGATACAGGAAGACCTCATTATAAAAAAAAAACCAACTTGACATTCAGACATTTGCTGTTACATCCATTCCTTATCTGAATCAGAAACCTAATGTGACTACTTAGATTGCCTGGAGACTTCCTTTACTGACATTTCTGGTCCTCTTGGCAGTCAGTGGGTTTCGACAAATGAACTGCCCATTTACTTTGGGGCTTTGTCGTCAAAGCCAGTATCCAAGAAACGTCAGATGGCATTGTAATTTAGTGTTGTGTGGGCTCTAGCTAACATGATCTTGAATCTCTGGGCACGGCCACATTTTGAATTGTTTGAATTGTTGAATTTGTATGTTTCCTAGACCCCTCCCCTCCAATTAACCCACTCCTTCCTAAGGAGGGAATAGGTTCCCAAAGAGATGTAGGCCAGTATCAAGGGGGGGCTGCATCTCATGCATTGGCTTGGGAGGCAGAAGACACGGGTTTTCATCTTGGTTCTTCCAGGTGTGTGACCTTGAGAAAGTCATTTTTGGGCCTCAGTTTCCTCATATGTGAAATGAGAGATTTTGGAAGAGAAGGTCTAAGTTCCCTTCCCCAACACCCATGTCTAGGCAGAAGTATCTTAATGAAAGCTTTTCTGAAGCCCATTTTATAGCTGTTCAGTTAAGCTGTGGTTTTTGTTTTTATTTTTTATTTTTTGCTTTAGACTTATAATTCAAACAAGTGTTACAAATATAAAAATAGCTGTACCTATTAAGGATTCACATTTTATTATTTATCTTGAGTATCATTATTATAATATCAGAAAATTGCAGCTCTCCTTTAAATAGGTGATTTTAAAAGGTTTACTGCATTTCTAAGTGTGATTTTATTATATCTTGGGGCACTGTATTCTCCCCCTCCTTTTTCCTCCCAGAAGATATCTGCAATTTAATGCGAAGTAATGGCAATTCTCACTATCAAGACTTATTATTAAAGTATTCTATGTGTTAGGTCCAGCCCCAGAAGGCAGGCTGGTCCTGAGCATCCCCAAATGTTGAGTAGAAACATCTGCAGTGAGGCTTTTTCTAAAAACTAGGGTTGCCAGAGTTGTATTCCTACTAACTCACCTCCTCGGAGGAAAAGCCCGATCAACTCACTGCCCAGACTAATTCCTTGCTCATAGTAGGTACTTTGTGGTAGTAGTTGTTTGTTGTTATTTGTCCTTCAATCTCAAAGCGGACTGTGACATCAGGGAAATGTTGAATTGTATTACAAGCACTGTCTCCTCGTTCCATAACCCCTTTCCTTGGACTGAACTCCAGCCTCCCAGAAGGAGCACATGCTAGTCCATAGCCATGTTGTATTGTTTTTGCTGTGCTCAGTGGGGCCTGGCTGGCACCTGGAAATTTGTTGGCATGCCTACTTGGTCAAAAAATTATGGACTATTAGAGTTTGAAGGGACTTTGAGGAATACCTAGTACAACCTACCATTTCACAGGGAGGGAAACTGGGGCCCAGAGAAGGGAGGCGAGACTTCCCATATTGTCTCAATAAGTTGGGGCTGAGCCAGGTCTAGAACCCAAGGCTAAGCCAGGTCTAGAACCCAAGGCTAAGTCAGGTCTAGAACCCAAGGCTGGTGGATGACCCACATGGCAGGTATGCCACTTGTGTGTCATTCGTTCTTAGCACCACCATCTGACCTGGGTATGACATTTTCTCTACTCTTTTTGGCTTCACTGTAAAGTATTATGGAGAAGAAGGCATTCTGTGATGATTCAGAGGATGGAATTTTGGGTGCAAAGTGTGGTGTAAACACAAAATGTGCAACAGTATTTCAAGCATCATCTATTGCCCCAGAGGAATTCCACCAGCTCAGCGCTAATATCCAGCATACAGTTTATTGGCATAAGTTCTCTGAGGGAGGGGCTGGAAGACTTAGCAGATTAAAATTTTAACATTTTCATCAAGAAACCCTATCCCCCCCTCCCCCCACTCTCATTGCCACTATCACCACCTCCACCAGCACCATCCCCTCAAGAAGGTGTTCTCCATTCCAGGGAGTCAGGGTGGGCAAAGAAGAAACAGCACAGGCCAAACCAGCAGGCACATGATACATTATAATGAAGCAAGCAACCACCTGGGAGCCATCTTTGCTAAGGGCAAAATAATAAACAAGAGAAAGGTTACAACACAGACTGATACAGATGAACTAGGACTGTCGTGGCTGTTTTGGAAGGGAGGGAGGGAGAAATTTCCCTTTCTGTTTTCTCAGAAAACATGCAAAGAAAGGATTCACAAACAACTCTGTTTACAAAAATATCAGTAACTTCCCTTTCCCTTTTCAAAGATGGCTACTCTGCTGTCCATTCAATGACTCTGAGGGAACACTGCAGAATCTACGGGGGTGGAGAGAGAAACAGGCAGAGGGAGAGAGATTCAGTTCCACAAAGGTTGTTAGTCTTTCTTTATTGACGGGAATTAAAGTGCATATAACTGTAGGCAAAGTCCAAGGCCTAGAAAAAGAAAGGAGGCCTGAGAGGGAGACTCAGAGATTGTGATGGCGGCCGAAGGGTATCCACCTAGAAAGGCCACTTGAGCTGCAGAGGGAGTGGGAGAGGAGGGAAAAAACAAAACAAAAACGAGAGATAGATAAAGGGAGAGATGGGAGAGGAGGAGGGGAGGAAGAAGAGAAAGGCCAATTCAGACACAAGTTAACAAGAAGTAATTTATTTTCCCAGTAGGAAGAGGATCACTGACTTAATGACAGGAGCATTAGTCTGAGGAAGATACGACTGCAAGAGAATTGTAACTCTTCAGTTACAAGACTGGCCCAATGCATAGCTTATGGACCGGGGTCCCCCATGAAAACAAAAAGTGTGTGCATGCGTGTGTGTGCGTGTGTGTGTGCGTGTGTGTGTGTGTGTGTGTGTGTGTGTGTGTGTGTGGCTTCTCACCCCAGGGCAGGGAGGCAATGATTTCTCCAGGAGATGGATACCTCACTACTTTTCATGGGAGTATTATCTAGGAAACCCTCAATTTATCTTTCTAAACTAATAGGAAAGCTGAGCTAGAGCATCCTGGATATGGGGGATCCCTATGGTATCCCCACACCTAAGGGAATCAGGATGACTTTCTTTTGCCTGTCCCACTCTCCCCTTGTTCTTGGGCTACATTTGGGACTCTTAATGTCTTCCACTCACCCACACAAGCTGTGCCATCCTCATTGGGCTCATAGCCCCGGCTGCACCTTTTGTTCGTCCGACATCGGTAGCTTCCGTAGGTGTTGACGCAGACTGGCTTGTCTCGGGGACACACAAATGGGAACTGGATACACTCATCAGTGTCTGAAAAGTAAGAGAAGAACCAGTCGCTCAGCAGTCCAGATGTATGCTGGCTGAAGGAGCCGGTGAATAAAAATTCTTCCCAGGCTGGGCACTTTCTCCCTGCCAATCATCCTAATGGAAAAACAATTATGGAGTGTTGACTGCATGGGAAGAACTCTACAAGGCATCCCAAGCTGCCAAGTTTCCATTGTGAGACCTTGGCAACCACTAAGAGTCTGAATGTCACTGTTACCTTCTTCATTTTTACAACTGTCCCCCAGCCAGCAACTACAACCATGGCCTGTCCACCGCCCCATATTGTAATCCCATCTCAGAGTGGTCTTGACTACCCAACCCATCACCCAACTGCCCTGTGGGCTACCTTGCAAGGTGTCCCATTGGGCATGTGGCCAACACTCCCTTATAATGCCTAGCCCAGACTCCTAGCTCCTAGAACAATGCCTGCCATGACAAATGCTTAAATGCTTACTGAATTATATGCACTGAATTCTGCTCACCACAGTCAGTCTGCTCCCGGTTAGAGGCAGAAGACCTGGTGTCAGATGGCAGCTCTGACACCTACTACTGGTGTGACCTTTGGCCTTTCTGGGACTCACTTCCTTTAGTTATAAATCGAGGGAGCTAGACTCGAGGATCTCTAAGGTTCCTTCCAGCCCTAAGTCTAGGAGAATCCTTACAACCAGCTGGCCTAAGGCCAATCATTTCCTAGTGCATGGTGGCAACACCAGACTCTACCAAACTATTGGACCAGACTATGATATCCGTACGCCCTTGCTAATTCCTCTTTACGTAGCCTTTCTGTAATAATCTCTCCTCCCTGTTCCTGAAAGTTTTTCAAAGCGCTTTGTCTAAATTCCTCCTTTACATTTGACTTTTGTTGTTCAGTCGTGCCTGACTCTTGATGACCCTATTGGACTTTTCTTGGCAAAGATACTGGAGTAGTTTGCCATTTTCTTCTCCAGCTCATTTTACAGATAAGGAAACTGAGGCAAACAGAGTTAAGTGACTTGCCTAGGGTCACGCAGCTAATGAATCTCCCTTGTAACATAGTTATTTAAAATGTATGTGCCGTCCTCTACCCCCCACCATTAAATTGTAAACATATTGAGAAAAAGGTCTGTTTCACATCCATTTTTGTATCCCCGCAGTAGATACTTAATAAACATTTGCTTGGCAGGAAACTGAATGTCAAGATGTGCTCCAGTTAGGATATCAATTCGTTCTTTCTATCATGGCATTTCTCCTTTCGTCTAACACCACATTCCCTCCTCAAGGTCCTTCCCACCCCTTCACAAATATCTTGAACTTCTGGATGAGGCCTTATGTTTTATTTCCCCAAAAGCTCCATGGTTACTCCCTTCCCCCAATCCTCTGACCCATGGGCCCTGTTGGCAACTCACCCATGCACCGTCCATTGTCTTGCTGGGAGAATCCTTGGCCGCACTGCATGGTGGGAGGAAGTGGAGACATCAGTGAGCCTCGATGTCCCTGTCCCAGGCCCTCTCTGGTCACAGCACCAAAGCAGCTGCCATCCAGACCCCAGATCAAGCAGAAGCTGAGCTCAGGTCCAGTGCCTGAAGGCAGCCTCTTCCCTCCTTCCCAGGTCTTTTGCTCCCTTGTACTTAGACCAAAGGAGATTCAAGAGTCCAACTGTTGATACCTCAAGCTCCTGCTCTTTTCCCTTCTCCACAGTGGAATCTATGAGCCAGAATTAGGAAACCCAACTTTTAGGCCTTCCTCTTCCTCCTTTGGCCACCTTCCCCAGCCAGTGGTGCTGGGAAGAATTAAAGGAGGGATAGCCAAGGCTATCACTTCACAGCTGCAGCTTAGAGGCCAAGAGGGTCAGAGCTGCTGCTCTCATAGGCAAGGGAGGAGCTGCCAGGAGCCCTACATTTTGCTAAGAGGTTTCGTCTCAGTTCTGAAGGTCACAAGAGGTCTCATTCAAGGGATGAGATGGCTTGGATACAAGAACTGAGAATCTACCTTAGCTATGGGCCCATTAATTGGCCCACCCTCTCTGGATTCCCTTCTATGGGGTTGTGAGTAGTGCCTTCCTCTAGAGAAGGTGAGATCATAGTGGGGCCTAGACCCTCTGCCCACCTCTAGTGTTGCTGATTTGAGCGGCCCATCTTCTTCTTGGGGATAGGGGATCTCCAGCACAGAGTTAGTCTCGTTGCTAGCTACCCCTCGGCTCACAACCCTACCATCTGGCCACGTCACCTCCACGCTGCTGGCCTCGTCCTGTCCTGTGGCGTGAGAGAGGACAGACATAGCAGAGGAGAGAAGAAGTGTAAGATTCATATCCTGCCCCAGATTGTTCCACTAGACAATTGTTTTGGAGAAGATCCTAAAGTAATAGCAACCAGAGCTTATTTTTTTCTTGAAGAACACAAAAGGATAAATTAATCACGTAAGGATCTAGAAGGCTCCCTATGACCTCAAGGCTGCAGGTTCCCACCCCTGGACAAAAAAACATGCAATGTTTGGGGCAGGCATAATAAGTCCATTTAGCATGACATCCTGAAGAAAATCCTGGACTCGAAGGCAGAAGACCTGGGTTCAAATCCAGCTTAACTACTTTCTAGCCATATGAACCCTGGGCCTCTCAAAGTCTCACTTTTTTCATCCATAAAATGGATATAATAATACGTGTACTGCTTACCTCACTGAGGTTTTATAAGGAAAGCATCTGAGCACCCAAAGTGCTAGAGAAATGGGAGTCATTATTATCATTAAGGATCCCCAGTCAGATTGTAATTGCCAAATCATGAAGGGAAAATTAATTATAATAGCTAGCATTTACATAACCTTTAAGGTTTGCAAAGCACTTTACATAGGTCATCTTCTCATTCGATCCTCACAACAACCCTGTGAGTTAGGTAGTATTATTACACCCATTTCACAGATGAGAAAATAGCTTGAGAGAGACACAGCTAGTAATTTCCTTGAGGTAATTCAGACTCAGGTCTTCCTGACCCTAAATCCTGAACTTCATTCACTTCATCCGCAGAACTTTACATCTTTTTTGAGTCTCATATTACCTGGTGTGTCTGTAGATTCAAATCTCTTGGATTTAAAGCCCACCCTTGCACTCAGGGACAGGACCATCCTTGATAAAAAAGAATCCATGGGGCTGGAAGGATAGGGTTATAACCCTCTTAGGACAGCCTCGTGAACCTTGGGAGCCCGGGCTAAGGGATGAAGGCTGGGGACACTCCACAGTCAACATGAATTGAGTGGGACATATGCCATGGCTATGTAGTGACTTCTAGGCCAGCTGGTCCCCTAATAAGTGAGAGAAATTATCTTTCTATTATATTAATAACCAATTATTACACTAAGATGCAAACTTTTTCTCTTCTGCTTCTTCATTGAGGCCTAGCTCTTATGGAAGGTCAGCCTCTGAAGGACATGGCTGATGGAGATGAACCCTAACCCACAGGGAACATGCTCTTCCATTTTGGGCTGGACCCCACCCAACTAGGAAACCTTGCTTCTGTTTAAAGTGTAAACAGAATCCAGTTCTTAACCTGGAGAAAATGAGCCCCTGTCTATGTACCCCTCCATTAAAGTTTAGGGTGACCCAGCTCATGAAGGAGAAAACCAACCAGGGTGGTCTGAATGGAGATGAATTCCCCTGTCCAGATTGCTGGAGGCAGCTGAGGCACATGATCAAGCCAGGTTCTCAGCAGGAGGAGCTGAAGATGTCTAGCCCACCTCCTCATTCAATGTCATACCAGTTGGTTGATTTTTACGTGTCAGGGGCATTCTCTCTCATAAGGTTATTTAAGCCATTCAGTGTCTCCATGGCAGGGGTGGGGTCTTTGGTTGCTGAGAGAAACCACTGACCATCGATTTATTGATTATTAGCTAGGCTAAATTAATAAATTGATCATTAATTACCCAGAAACTCTGTCTCTTGGGTTTTTTCCCTTCGTAACAGAAGACTGAGATATTTTGTCCCTTGCTCAGAGAACCCAAATGATGCTGCATAGGCAACTATTCCCTTCTACATCAGCATCTGTGTTAGTGAAGAAGTCAAAGACACCACAAGATCAGCCAGGGAGCCCTTCGAAAGGACAGTTTGAAAGACAATATCGTATTGCCCATGTTGTATCGTGAACTCAGTAATCTTCCGAGGGTTATCTGCTCTGGCATCTCACATTCAGATTCAGCACCTTTCCACTGCAACTGGAGGAGAAACCTTTGTTATCCGAGAAGTGACATCCAGAGTCAGGAAGAGAGTTGGGCTTTGAGTCAGGAGATATCTGAATCTTGGCTGGGACACACACTGGCTGTGTGAACTTAGACAAGATCTGGTGGAAGAAACTCTGGACTTGAAAGTCGGAGAGAATTACATTCAGGAGAGGCCAGGGGGTTCTGCTCAGGTACTTACTAGTTGGGTGACCATGGGCAAGTCACTTAATGACTCAGTTTTCTCATCTGTCAAATGGAGATCAGTCAAACAATCAGCAAGCATTTATTAAGTACCAGGGCCTGGGTTGAGAGCACTTGCAGGATCTCAGAATGGGCAGGAAGGAGTCTGTTTCTTCCTATCTCCCCTGGCCTGCTGCCAGGTTACAAGTTCTGCCTTGTTTCCTAGGCTGCAAAGTTATGATAGGAGTCAGTCAGCATGGCTGGAGTCTGGGGTACCAGGATGTGAATTATAGCAGGGACAAAGTCATTACTGGAGCATTGGGTGGGGCAGCAGTGGCTGTGGTCTATGACCTTCTCCAGGGCTATTGGTTCTGACAGACCCAAAGGGGCAGTGTTATATAATAGAAAGAATATTAGGCACTAGGGGCCAAAGGTGAAAAAAGATCATCAGCAGCAGCAGCCATTTGAGCTGAATCTTGGAGGAAGCCAGGAGATGAAGGTGAGGAGGGAGATTGTTCCATAAATGGGAGACAGGCTGTGCAAATTCATGGGGTCAGGAGATGGAGGCTGGGGTCACTGGATCATGGACTATATAAAGGAGGAGGAGGGAGTAAAATGGAAAAAGACAGGAACTGTCAGAAGGGACCTTGTTCTGAAGGGTTTAAAAAATGGAACAATAGCATTTTCTATTTGATCCTGGAGTTAAGTAGGAAGTCCCTGGAGATGACTGAATTGGGGGAGGGGTGCCACCTGGGCTCCCATCCAGGCTCAGCTCCTTCCTGCCAGGTGACCTGAGGCCATACAGTCCCTTTGCCTCTGTGGGCCTGGGTTTCCTCCTCCATATTCAATTCAAGGAATGTTTATTAAGCACTTGATATGTGTCAGGTTCTGTGCTGGGCGCTGGGCATACACAAAAGTGGGAGTCCCTGCTCTCGAGAAGCTTCCATTCTATACATGTATATAGATAAGTAGCTACAAGATACAAATAAAATAAACCCCAAATAATTTTTCTGAGGTTGGGGAATGATGGGATTGGACTAGATAGCCCATAGCGCTAAATCCCTGTGATCCTAGGATTGGACGAGGCCGTGTCAGAGCTGCCACTAGAGTAAGGAAGGGTCCCCAGGGGGGACTAAGATGGAGGCTCTGCCACCCAGATTCCCCTGAGTACAGTCCTCAGTACAGCCTAGGGCGAGCCTCTCCTGATGCTGGCTGCAAGTGAAGACCGCTCACCTTGATATTAAGCAGAGAGGACAGGGGAGATCAGGAGCAGCCCCAAGCAGTCTGAGGCAGTTACAAAGGACAAAGGCAATCGAGACAAACAGGATTGCTCTTTTCAGAAGAATTAGAAACAAAGCAGATGGTGGGAATATAGTTGGTGGAATATTTTTGCACTTTAATAAAGTCATTTTTACAGGGGGAAGGGTGGTCCATTGAATTTTCTTTCCTCAAGAGCTGAAGCTTAGATACTAACCCTGTCTTACTTGCAAAAAAAAAAAAAAAGAGCTGAAAGCCTGGACAAAAGGGGCCTTCTGTGTTGACATCTCTAGGGCAGGGAAGGCTTTCTTATGGATTGGTGGGGGCAGGGAAATGATTTGCGTTTATTTTATTTTATGTGTTGGGTAACAAACAGCAACCCGCCTCCACACAGCGAGGAATAGTCAGCAACCGAAGCTTAGGAGCTGAAACAACCATACAGAATGTAAAATATGCAGTCTTCTCCATTGTGTGTGTGTGTGTGTGTGTGTGTGTGTGTGTGTGTGTGTGTGTGTGTGAGAGAGAGAGAGAGAGAAAGAGAGAGAGAGAGAGAGGGAGGGAGAGAGAGAGAGAGAGGGAGAGGGAGGGAGAGAGAATGAGAATTCTTCACAGGCTGTAAGCAGAAAGCTAATAGATCTGTGATTGGCACTGACCCCAGGAGCATTCTGACATGGCTAGAAATGAGGGCAGAGGTGAAAAACCAATGAGATCAAACAGGCTGAATATTGAGAATGAACACACGGGAGAAATAAATCCCAAATCTAGAGTTTAAAGCAGGCAAAAGTCCCAGAAAGACTGGACGGGATAGTGATGTACAGAAGCAAAAGGAGATGGACAGACTTGTCAGAGCGAGGTTATTGTCCTTCAGAATCCTCCTCCCAAAAGGGGTGCTTGCATGACCCCCCTCCCCGAGCCCTAAGTATTGGAGGGCCTGAGTATCACATACAGTTAGATTTAGTCCTGGAGAAGCCAGCTGGGGTTCCCTAAAGGACTAGATGCCTTCAAAATGAAGGATGGATTACAGTCCAGAGAGGAAAGGCAGAAAGGAGTCCGGGGGACTTTTGGAGAACAAAAAAACTCACTAAATCAACAAAGCTGTACACAAAGATGAGGAACCGTGGACATAATGTGGCTTAGAGTCCTCAAAGATGGGAGCCCCATGAGGGGAATTCTTAGATGAGCTGCAGCACACAGAGATAGCTGTGACAGGATTCAAGTCACTGAAGGGCCACAGAGATGATCGATATAGAAACATACAGATATGTATGCAAAATACACATACAGGGACAGCATAATACCTCCACACAATGTGCATTCGACTCATGTTTACGTACACAGAATACACAAACACACCCAGCATGCTCGCCATACAACCTGTGCACATTTATAACATACACACAAAAACATATATGAAAATAACATACATAGTGCAATGCACATGTGAACACATGCACAAAACACAACTACTCAATAGAGTTGCATACATTTTCTTTTACACACCTGTAAGAAATGGGAGGAGGAGTTTTGTTTCCACAGAACTAAAGGTGTGCTTCCCTGCCCTCCCCCATCCCAGCTTTAGCAGAGACCAGGCCTCAAGGTCGGTCAGGTGAGAGGTCAGAGGCTCATAAAAAGTATGAGCATACTTTTTGAGAAGGCAGTCTGGGGAATTAGAGAGGCCAAACCCACTTGAACCTGTTCAAGCTTATCTAGGGTCTGGTCTTGGTCAAGAATCCAGGCCTACTGATTTGCATCATTTGCATATGTTAAAGAGGGAAAGTAGGGGAAGTAAAAGAATATAGTTTAATCCTAAACTAAGACAAGGAAAATCTAATTAACTTCACTTTTGCTTCTGTATCCTTATTACCCTATTTATATAAACTGTATAACCTAGGAAAACTATGTAAAAAAACAAAGACTGTAAACTAACCATGACTCTAGCAGGAGTGGAGGGAATGGTTACCCCTGCTCCTGCAGCTGTATCAGTGTGAGTGTTCCCGCGAGCACTACACCCGCTCTCCCGGGGAGCGTAATAAAATGCCTTCCTCTGCCCACTCTGGTCCTGAATTCTTTGGGTGTGAATGGGCAAATCACATGGATTTTCCTAAGGTCAAGTGAAGGGAAGCAACAGGCAGCGGAAGCTCGCCAGGCTTACTCCTGGATCTTGTCTTGGGGTGTCCTGTGATCCCCACTGCAGTGTTAAGAGGGCTACCACTCTGGATTTCCTTGGGGAACCCTGTGGTCTGCACGGCCTTCTTAAGGGGACATCACATGGGACTTCCGGCCCTGTCTCGGGAGCCTTGTGATCTTACTGCCATCCTAAGGGGCCATCACTTGGGTCTTCCTTAGGGTCTGACCCCTAGGAGGCCCTGTGATCCCCACAGATTTAAGGGATGGCTACCACTTGGTCTTCCTCTGGGAGTCCTGTGGTCTGTACAGCCTTCCCTAGGGATTATCACAGGGTTCTTCTTCAGGATTTTGGCCCTGCCTAGGAAGTCCAGTGATCCCCAAAACCACGTTTCTCACACACCCATTGTGCTTCAAAGAGATAACAGGTTTTGAAATAATTTCTGATGGATGGGAAGAGCAGGAGAGGAAAGGGTACCAATCAATCAAGATTTCAAACATCAGACTCAGTCTAACAGTTGGATGGCTGGAGGGGGGTTCCCTGAAGCTGCCTAGGGAGGGCCCGGACAACCATTTCCATTTCCACTTTTAGAGATTCCAAATTTTCTCTATAAATTGTAGTCTTTTCCTTCCTCCCTCCTCCTCATCGTTGCCATTCAATCATTCCTGTACTGAACAAATGTCTGGAAATCACAATTCTGTGTACTGCCAGGCCTGGGTTCCCCCATTTTTGCCTTGGCTGGGTCCGGGGCACTAGGGGAAAATTCAGTTGAGCCAGTGTGTGTGTGTGTGTGTGTGTGTGTGTGTGTGTGTGTGTGTGTGTGTGTGTGACAGAGAGAGAGAGAGAGAGAGAGAGAGAGAGAGAGAGAGAGAGAGAGAGAGATGGTTGAGAGGGGTAAAGCAGACCTCTATAGCACTTGTATTTGACTGAGGAAGACTGGAGACAGGGGTCATAGGAATTGAGGAAGCTGAGGAAGTGAGATGAGGGCATTCAAAGGAGACAGGAATTTGAGGGTGAAATAAGGTGGTGTGTAAGGCGTGGAGTTTACTGGGGAGTACGAGTGACCTGGGGGTCCTTTAGATGTACACATCATGTGGAGGCTCTGGATAGGATAGAATGACCTTTAAAGGAGAGGCAGTTGTTGAGTGATAGTGGCCGAGGGAGAGTCTGAAAGTGGCATGGGGGCGGGGCAAGGATTATATCAGCTTCTTCTCCTGACCCTGTGTGCCAGGGGGTGTGAGAGAAGGAACAGCTGGTGTGAAGGGGGTGCCCAGAGATGAGATGTTTTCAGGAGACAGGCTTCAGGAAGTTCTCGAAGGTGTCAGATTTGGGAGGAAGAGATTGAAGATCCTAGATTGAGAGATGGAGGGGACCTTGGAAGTTATCCAGCCCAACGACTTTACAGATGATGAAACTGAGGCTTGGAGAATTAAGTCCAATGGTCCCATGGGTGGTGGCAGAGCCAGGGATCCAAACTCAGGTTCTGACTCTAAGTCTACATTTCTGCTGTGTTTCACTAAATCCACTCTGTTTCCAATGATAAAAAGGGAAGGTCCTCAAAGGATGCAGTCAAAAGGGAGGGCAGAAGTGGATGTGGGGAGGGCTAAGACTGAATTCACTATGGGGGATGGCAGCTGTTGGCAGGACCAGGCTCTTTGACCACTGAACTCCACTGATGATCCTATACCAATATCTGGGCCTGTCACCTGACTTGGGACTGTAGGCCAAGTGGCTGGTGGGGATGGGTGTGGGGAAGAAGAGGAAGAGGAAGGGTGCAAATCTCATCCTGCTCCCACTGGTAGGTACCAGGAGAGGAATATGGCAGCCATGGGACCCTGAGGGTCAGGTGAAGGGGTGGGCCTGTTGGGTAGCTGGTAGTGGGAGGTGGGCAGGGATGGGAAACATAACCCCCCACCACATCTTGGTGATATTGGTATGTAATTAGTATCTGAAATCTTCTGAACAGGCTCTGCCCCAGCTGCCCCTGAAGCCCCTTTATTCAATTAGTGAATTCCTGTCCAGAACTTGCTCTTCTCACTTCTGACTTAGCTCCCCCTCCTGACTATCTGGGGACCTTCCCCACCCCCAGCTTTTCAGATCCCTTTTATATACTCTTCCCCCATTAGAATCCTTGAGGGTAGGGGTGGTTTTGTATTCTCAGTGCTTGCATACAGTAAGTGCTTAATAAATGTTCTCTTTGTCTCCTGCTTTTACCCCTTCGGCAAACTGCCTTTCCTTCCTTCCTGTTTTCCCTCCTGACCCTTTCTTCTGGCCCTAAGCCACATCCTCACTTTCCACATCAGCATCTGGTCATTTTGAACTCCAAATTCTCTTTGTGGGACACAGGCCTATAGATCCTGGCACGGTGACTTCCTGCCATTTTTCTACCTTTTATTTTTCCTCCTACCTCTCTTCTGTTCTCTCTCCTCTTTCTTCTAGGCTTCCTTCCCTTTTCTCTCCTTTCCTCATCTGCTTCTCTGCCTTCGATGCTCCCCTTCTGTCCTATGAGAGCGACTCTATGTCTCCATCAATCAGGAAGCCCGTGCTCCCTCCCAGGTCTGTGAAGGGAGCGCTCTGGGGATTTATGATGGGCCTCACAGACGCTGGGAAGGACACCTTCCACCAGTCTGTGCTTGTGGGGACTGCTGTCTGCCGAGTCGGCTCAGGGGGCATCACGGCTGCCAGGCCTAGAGCTGACCTGGAGGGTCCCCATTCCTTAAAAAAACGAACCCAGCCTCAGAGCAGCTATTTGGCCTAGTTCATTGAGATGGGACCTGATTTTTCTGAGTCTAAGGAATGTGCTTGGCCTCAGGGTGGTGGGGGGAGAAAGGAGGAAGGTGAGGAGGGGGCAGTGTGGGTGTGGGGAGGAAGCATCAGTTCCTGGGCCAGGAACGCATCTTTTGAGTCTTCTTTGCATCTCTTGAATTGTTATCTTTGCCTCAAGTCTCTCCCCACTTCAATCCACCCTCACCTTCCAAGGTAATTCCTCTCAAGAATAAAAGGCCTGGCCGTGTCTCTTTGGGCTTCTCTTTGAGCATCCTCTGCTCGGGTCTTCCCAAGCTGTCTCCTTTCCTGCCTCCTTAGGCTTTATAGTCTTCTGTTTACTCTACGATCCAGGTACAAGGGCCTTCTCGCTGTTCCTTGGCACATTTCTGTGGGCTGTGCCCCATGCCTGGAATGCTCTGCCCCCTCAAGCCTCAGATCTTCTGTGAAGGCCTTTCCTGGTTCTCCCGTTGACCATCAGCCAGTGCCTTACCCTCCCATACTACCTTCTGTCTCCTCCTGATATCTTAAACAGGCCTACTTATTTACATATTATCCCTCCCATTTAAAGAGAAGAACTCCTTGAACGAGTAAGTACCATGTTTTTTGTCCTTCTTTGTATCCCCAGGGCTTAGAAAAATGCCTGGTATATAATAAGAGCTTAATAAATGCCTGACTGGCTGAGCTCACAGAACTAGGGGGCTGTACCATTGAGGGGAAGGGTCCCTTCGGATTCTCTTTTGCACCAAACTACCACCGTTGTTTAGGGAAGAACACAGTGGATGAATGGTTGGCAGTTGATAATAACTGATTGTTGACAATGTTGGCATTATTTTATTAATACTTGATGATTGGTTGATAATAATAATAGCTTATATGACACTCCTGTACATGCTATACTGTATCTACAAAACACTTTATGCTCATGATCACTTTTGACCCTTTGAACAACTTCATGAGGGAGTCACTCTAATATAAGCTCCATTTTACAGATGAAGAAATTGGGGCTCAGAAGTTACATGACTTGCCCTAGGACACACAGCAAGCAAGGGGCTAAGCCAGGACTTGAACCCAGATCTTTTGACTCTAACTTTAGCATTCTTTCCATTGCATCACACTCTTTTTCAATCTTCTCTTCAGAGACTGCGGAGGCAGGTAGGAGGGGTGCCGAGGGCCTTTTTTAAACAGTCACATAAAGCAAGAACCAATTGGAGTCAGGAATCTTGGGTTCAAATTTTGCCTCTGATGTGTGTCACCTGTGTGACTTTGAGCAAGTCATTCATCCTCTCTGGGCCTCAGTTTCCCTATATGTAAGAAGAGGAGGTTGGACTGTATGGTCTTTGTGGTCCCTTCTGGCTTTAGATCTGTGATCTTCAGTATGGATTGTGGCTGGCTTAGGTGGGTCAACTAGCCACTGATGTGGCCTCCCCCCACATCTTCCTGATCCACATGGCAGACCCTAGTCAGCAAGGGAATGTGAAAATTGATAGTAAGACAGGTCTGGTGAGGGTAGAGCAGAGCCAAGAGATCTCTGAGTGATGACAGAAGGAACATCTGTAGAAAATCTAGCTGGCATGCCTAAGCAGCAGGAAGAGCTCACATTTATATATAGCTGCTTTAGGGGTTACAACAACCTTGGCAGGCAAGGAGGACTGTGGTTATCCTCCCCATTTTACAGCTTGAGAAACCAAGTTTCGGAGAGGCAGATTTCGGGTGGATGTAAAGACATATTTTACGACTCCGAGCCTTCTAGAAGTGGGACAAGCCGACTTAAGAGGCAGTAGGTTCTCTCTCACCAGTGGTTTTGGAATTGAAGTTGGATGAAGAGGAATCTAACTACTTGGGCCAACCACTACAAAGCCTGTACAGCTACTAGAAACTACTGTATGAAATGCATCTTCAGTGGGGAGCGAGGGGTGTGGTGGGGAGATAGACCAGTGGGAGCGTTGCAGTGCTAGGGGTGGAGATCTAAACAGCACCATCTGGGAGCTCCTCCTTTAACTAATTATTCTTGCTAACTAGATGCCATGAGCATGGTTTCTACACTTTTGTGTTTCTATTGTTTCTGTACTTGGGATGCATTGTAAGTGCTGTCAGGACCTTCTGAATTCAATGCCTTGGGGCAAAGACTCCACTGCCTTGTCTTAGTTACAGATCTGGTCAGTATTCACAGTAAGTGCTTAATAAATGCTTTTTAACTGACATTGTAGAGATCATCAGGTATAGATGCCTTTGAGGTTCCTTCTAACAGAGATCATAGAGGTTAAATGACTTGCCAATGGTCATAGAGCTGGCAAGTGTAGCACAGACCCAGGTTTGGAACCCAAGTCCCCCTAATGTACTTTGTGCTCTACCACCCTGCTTCTCATGACTCTCAGGTTAGTACATCAAGTGTCCTCCTCATCAGGAAAGTTCTCCTACTTTCAGCCCTGTTTACTCTCCAGGCTGTAACCCAGATCTCACTCAGTGTTATGCAAGATTGGTTTGGACTCACCCAAGCCGAAGTGTGCCACAGGTTCCATCTCACACAGGTAGCCCGAGCCGCCATCAATGATCCTCAGGTGAGCCCCACTCTTCTTGGTGTAAAGCACCACCTTGGCGCCCCTGGCAAAGGCTCCGAACCGGGTCCGGGGCACCACACGAAGCCAGTTGTTTTTGGATCCCTGGGGGTGGAGGTAGAGAGAAGAAAGCCTGGTTATCCTCTGAGGAGTAAGAGTAGCAGCAAAAGAAGTGTGCAGACAGCCACAGGGGCCCTGGTATGGAGACCCAAGAGAGACGTAAGGAAAAAAGAGAAGGAGGAGTAAAACCAGGGAAAGAAGGAATGGGCAAAAGGAAAATGGAACAAAGGAATGATCTAGAGAAATAGAGAAGAGTAAAGTCTTAGGATCATAGGATCATAGGATCCCTTAAGGGGGTCCAGAGTGCATCATTAACTCTTTCTCCCACACTCACCCCTGGGTCCCATGAGATTTCATCTGGAGTCACTTACTTACCTGGTTCCCCCGGAACACGGACAGAGGCTGTGCCATGGACTCTCCATGAGACAAGATCAAATCCAGCATTCCATCTCCATCAAAGTCTGTCACCACACCCCCTGTAACAAAGCAGACTTAACTCCTTGTTCTAGGCTTGGGAGGCTAGAGCACAGAAAGGTTGAACCTGAAAACCCAACTAACCCTAAAGATTGTGTATAAAGGGTTGGGCAAAAAAGTGGCACCAGATAAGTAGCTTAGGTGAGTTCTGACTGGTGATCCTTTTGGGGATTAAGAGTGCCTTTGAAATGATTGGCTCACTTCTTGCCCTAGTATCCTTCCTGATGTGGCTACTTAACCCCAATCTTCATTCGGAATTAACTCTGCCCCAGATCCTGGGACCAAGCTGATCCTGTAGGCCAGTGGGATGTAAGAACCCCATGAAGATACTGCTCAGGCCTCCGTATCAAGCCAGCTTTGTTGTTGGCCCTGCTCTCATCTTGTACTTGATTCTTCCTACTTGGTCCTGGCTTTGGAGTGGGGATCTGTTGGATGTGAAATCTACCAAACCCTCACTGCATCTATTGACCTGTGGGCATAGAAGGGGGGCTGTCTGTGGACCACGCTGGCAGAATGGATGGGAGAAGTCAACAGAACCCTAACAATAATAATAATAAAACTCTCTAGTAAGAGATTGCTAGAGTCATCAATAGTCATATGAGACAGAGATTTATCCGTGGTTCACAAGTCACCAAAGGCTGTCAATTTCAGTAACCCCAACCCTTTGACCTTCTCTTGTATATCTTTCTGTTGTTGAGTTGTGACTCAACTGGTTTTCTTGCTTCTAGATTCTTTTCTCTCTAATTTATTTTCCCCACAATCAAGATAATCTTTCTAATGAACTTCCCTGATCCCCTCCCCATTTATTTGAAAATCCTCAATGGCTTCCCATTGCCTACTGAATTAAATATCAGTTCTTGATCCCAACATTCAGTGCCCCATATAATCTGGCTTCAACCTACATCTCCAGCCTTTCCGCACAAATGGTTCAGCCAAACCAAGCTTTTTGGCCTGCCCCCATTTCTGCCCTCCAAATACTTATGCCTCCTTTACACCCAGGGTGCACCTGTCAAAGTCCTCTCTTTATTTCAAGGCTCAGCTCAGGTGCTCACTTCTTCCCTGTAGCCTTCCCTGAAACCCACTCCCCAGTTCTTCTGGTGAAAGTGAGGTCTATCTCCTTAAACACTTTATAGACTTTGCCTGGAAATCCTTTTATATTTAACACTTTCTCTTGTAATATGGTTCCTTGTATCTTTCTTTTCTTTTATCATAAGCTTCTTGAGAGCAGCTTTGTACTCCTACAGAGTGCCTTGCATGCTGTAGGTGCATAATAAATGTTTGCTAAAGGGTACTGATATTGCTGACCTATAAAATGACCCTTTGTTGGTCCAAACTTTGAGTCTCTTTCATCCATTGATTGATTTCTAGGTTCTGTGTATTGACAAGCTGCTTAGCTGCCAAAGTTATTTTCCTATCTATGGCACCCTCTCTCCTACTTAATAACCTCCAATGGCTCCCTATTACCTCCAGAATACAATATGCATAAATCCTCTCCTTGGCATTTAAAAGTACTTTACAACCTGGCCCCTGACCACTTTCCCAGTCTTCTTACACTTTACTTTCCCTCCATGAACTCTTATGATCCAGCTATGTTGGGCAGTCATGTCCTTCTCTCTGTGACTCCATTTGGGCTTTTCTTGGCAAGGATACTGGTTTTCCATTTCCTTCTCCAGCTCATTTTAAAGATGAGGAAACTGAGACAAACAGGGTTAAGTGACTTGCCCAGAGTCACACAGCCATTTGGGGTTTTCTTGGCAAAGATACTAGAATGGTTTGTCTTTTCCTTCTCCAGCTCATTTTACACAGGAGGAAACTGAGACAAGCAAAGTTAAATGACTTGCCCAGGGTCACGCAGCTAGTAAGTGTCTGAGGCCAGATCTGAACTCATGAAGATGAGTCTTTGGGATTCCAGACACAGCGCTGAATCCCCCACACCACCTTGCTGCCCTGAGATCCAGCTATACTTGGCCTATATGCTCTTTACTACACATGATGCTCCATGCATTTGTCCTGACTGTCGCTCATTCCTGGGTTGCTGTGTACCCTCATTTCTGACTCCTTGTTTCAACTCACAGCTCAAAGCCCACCTTCTGCAGGAGACCTTTCCCATTCCTCCTTAATGCTAGTGACTTCTCTTTCAGACAACCTCCAAGTTATAGTACATTTATCTAGTTTATAAAGAGTTTTTGTGTGTTGTATCCTTCATTAGATTATAGATTCCTGGAGGGCAGGAGCTATTTTTGCTTTTCTTTGTATCTCCAGTGCTTAGCTCTTAGCTGGTGCTCAGTAGATGTTCAATAAATGTTCCTTGACTGACTGATTGGCCTCTGCCCTTATGGTATTATGAAATACCCACCCAAAGTCACACAGGAGGTAAGTGGCCGAGCTGGGATTTGAACCCAGTTTTTCTGACTCTACATTCCACCGCCCCACACTGAAAGGGCCCCAGACCCTGGGAGGGACAAGGGATGGGGCTGGGTCACAACAGACATGGCAAAAGCCTAATGTCAAGAACTAAGGTAGAGTTACTCTCTAGGCAAAATTACTTAACTGTGTACTGGTTCATATGCAGGCAGCCTTGTCTAAAGCCTACATAATCTAAGGTAAATATAATCTATTTGTATTTATAATATAATATATAAGAGAATATATTTATAATATCAATATAAATCTATATAATTTTCTAGAGCCTGGAGGGGAGGGAGTCACACCTTCTTTCTGGCTTGCTCTTCTCTACCAAATGACCTAATAAATTTATTTCTAAAACTAAAAATCAAGCAAACAAACAAAAAACCAAGTAAGGCCCTGCCCACCCACCACCTCCATTAGCAGCTGCTGCTCATCACGCTGATGGGGGCAAGGGGCGCATGGCTATGGTGCTGCCTGGAAGCTCAAAATCCCTCCTACAGCCAGGAGCTTAAGCCCACCTGGATCTGCCCGGGAGCCTGCTGGAGGCGAGATCCACCTGGCCCGGAACCAGGATGACTTTCATGGCACCGATTAGCCTGAGGGTAGATGAGGGAAAGGCTGCTAGTGTTCTGGGCACCTTCCAGCCCCCTAGCTCATCCCTCCCAGCATCGGGGGCTATTTCATCGGGCAGTGAAATATGGAGTCAGAAAAACTGGCCTCATATCCCACTTACCACCTACGTGACTTTGGACAGGTCACGCCATTGCTTTAGGCCTCAGTCTCATCGTCGACTGTAAAGGAATGTGCTCATACTAGACGGCCTTGAATTTCCCTTTCATCTCTAAATCTATGATCCTATAGTCTTGTCTCACCATGTTTGAATTCTCCGTCTAGTTTCTAGAGCTCCAGTCCTCCCTGGTCTGGCTTGTTTTGCTCCTTGTTCAGCCCTAGTAATAACAGCTGATAAGAGATGGCATTTACACGGTTATTTAAGGTTGGCAAAGCACTTTACAGGTAGTGTATTATTTTGTCCTCACGACAAGCCTTTCAGGTAGGTTTTACCATTATTCTGGTTCTGTAGATGAGGAAACTGAGGGTCAGGGAAATGAAGGGATTGTCCAGGGTCACATGGCTAAGTGAGGATCAAAGGTGGAATTTGAGCCTAGGACTCTCCTGACTCCAGATCCAGTGGTCTCCCTACTCTACCATTGCCCAGGTATAGAAGGATGTAGAACTTGCAGAACCTCCCATATAAGGAACAGAAGTGGGCCCAGAGTCTCTCCACCATTTTGTTTTTCCCATCTTCCACAGAGCAGAACGCTGCCAGTGAACCTCAGTACAGAAGCCTCCATCCCACTACCTCCCACCTCCTGCCCTGGAATCCTAGGAATGGGTAATCCCTTCTTCCGTCTTTCTGTACCATAGCCGCCGAAGCAGCACCACCATCCCCCCTCTACCCAGCCCCTCCGTCCTTTCTCCTTGTGATCCCGGCTAGGCGGGCAAAGGGGGAGGGGGTGGGGAAGTCACACAGGAGGTCAATACCTTTGAGCCGCCCTTTACCATCCACCTTCCTTGTGAGATGTGGACAAGGGTGAGCTAGAAGACCTGGGGCCAGGCAATGCCCAGCTACTTTCTTACCTGTGCCCCGACCCTCAGGCTCCAGGGCATCTCCAGGATTGAGCTCTTCGATGAGGGGGTCAGCATGCTCCCTGCGGATGACCCTGTGCGGAAAGACAAAGCAGCATCAAGAACTAGCCTCTGGAGCAGGGGCTCTTAACCTGTGGTCTGCAGGCAGACAGGAAAGAAGATGGCATCCTTACTTTCAATGACTTTTGGTTTCTTTCCTTTGTAATCTTATGCATTTTTTATGCATTATAAACATTATCCTAGGCTTCCTTAGATTGTTAAAAGGGGCCATGACCCAAAAAAAAGTAGAACTGGAGGGGTCATCATTTCCATTCTGTTCATGAAACCAGCTGCTCCCCTCGCTCCTAACTTTTCATCAGGAAAGGTAGTAATCACAGAGGCCTGGAAGGGACCTCAGGTAGCATCTAGCAGCCCTTCCTCATTTTACATATGAACAAACTGACTCCCAGAGAGGAAAATGACCTGCCCAGGGTCCCACAGTGAATTTGGGGCAGAGCCATGCATTAGCTTCTCCCAGGAACTGTCAGGACCAGAGCACAAACATCCATCCTCATACCCTGTGAACAGTAGGTATTAATGTTGAATATTTACTGAGAACCACGGTGTCCTTGGCACTGCCTGGAATGCCCACACAGCACACCTCAGCTTGGCTTGCCCCACACTGTGGCTTTGCTTGGTCCTCCCTTGTTATGAGATTTCATTTATTTCTTCACATGTTGCTTTCCCCTTTTATAATGGATGGTTCGTAGACTGCCTGGGGAAAGACAGCTGATTGACAGTGAAGACTGAGGAGGAGAGGTGTCCTTAAGTGACCTGAGTGTTTGTAGGAGATTCTTCCCTTCCTTTTACAGAGGATGGAGGACAGAAGTGATTTCCTTAATGTCATTGGTCTGACTACCTGGCACATTCATAATGAAGCCACACAAATAGAAAGCAACCAACCCTATAGTCTTTACACAGGGGTCCCCCTCCCATTCCCTTACTGTATTTAGGGGGCCTAGCTGTGACAGCTGTCCATGCAATTTTTCTTTCTCCTTCTCTTTCTCTTAGTTTTTCCCTCTCTATTATTACTGACGCAGATTCTTGGCACCCGATGTGGACAGCAAATATGGGGGAGGACAGAAAGCCAGTGGATGGGCCACCAGAAACCTGCCCACAGGTCACATTTGGAGGAGGAGGCTGAATTTGATCCAGAAAGTAACTGAGAGCCCCCGGAGGGGGCCAAAAAAAGGCTTCCTGGATTCATTTGGTGCCATTAGCATTTTTAACGAAGATTAGAGAGGAAGGGTACTAGCCCTGGCTGGGTCCCTGGAGCTTTTGAGTTTTCTGTTGGAATATGTATATCTGTGATTGAGGGAATGTGTCTTTGTCTCTATTCATGTGATGTATATTTGGCCAAGGGTCCATGTTGGGTCTGCACATATGAGAGCTGTGCAGGCAATTTGAGAAAGCATTTTGGTACAATATCCGTGTATGTGTTTGCTTGCTGGGAACATATCCGGACTGGCTTTACACACAATGCTAGAATCTTTAACATACCTAATTCCTTTACGGATCACCCGTGTGCTGAATATACTTCAGTTCTTCTCTTACACTATTATTATGAAGCTAAGAGCCCTCAAAAATACTCTTCAAATATGCAGCTAGGAGGACCCCCAGGGTGGCCTGGAGCATCCAGGGTCTGGAGGACCAAGGAGAGTGTACCAGTGCCTTGGTGGATGAGGAAGAGGGTTCTGTCCAATGAAAGGGGCAGGTGAGAAGACCAAGCAGTGTGGTTGCTGGAAGGGGTTAAAACTGCCACAGGCAGCCAGCTGTGTAGTGGCCCCAGCTGTTAGACCCTCTCATACTCACCACTGTGTGCTCAGGACCCAACCATCTGTCACAGGGACCGTGGGCACAGCCGCTTACCAGGCAACTGGCTCCTGGGCCACAGCTAGGGGCAATGCCTCCAGGACTGCAGTAAACACTCACCCACGTGGGCAGCCATGTGCTTAACCTGTTCCCTGCCAGCCCCTGAGCCAGCCTGATGCCCCTCAACCTTCCCTAGGGCTGAGGAAGGGGTAGCTGGGCATTTGATTGGGACTGGGGCTTGCTGCTGGGTGGGGGAGGGCAGTCTGTGAGGGAGAAGGATCATAAGAATACTTGAGTTCTGGGGCCAGAGAGAGACAAATGAGATCTAGCTCTCTGCTCAGGGGCCCCTGGCAAGTGACACTTTATTAGCCAGAGAAGAAAAGCACGTCTCTGTTAACGAGCAATTGATCTTCTGCAATTAATCTGGAAGTCGTGAATAAGCTTTTTGCAAGGCACCTAATTAGTAAATCTGGTGCCTTCAGGGGGTGATTACATCCAGTCAGGATTGATGCTTTGTTAATAATTATATTTTAAAACACGCTTAGTCATAGCTCTCGCCTTTTATTAATAGTAGTTGGCCATGCTCCTGGGCTAGGGAGTTGGGGGTTCAGAGGAGCAGAGTCAGGGATCCGGGAAATTTCCAGAACCTACAGACCCTGGCCTCTCCATTCTTGGTCTTTTCCCTTTTCCTTAGCCCAGCGAGCCCCATGAGCTTGTCTGGGCAGGGCTCAGGGCAATCTCAAGCCCCACTGGCCTACAAAGCAGTAGGTAGGTTGGGCTACTTGGCACCCAGGGGCAACAGGACCGATTCTTAGGACTGTAGAAACACATCTCAGTTTCTGTTCTTCCCATCGAAAACACTCTCCTCTCTCACTGTGCTACTGAATTGCTTACATCTTCCCCGCCAGCATCCATAGAGGTCCATTTTCTTTCTCAATAGTTAAATCCTCTAAACCGTTAAAGTCCTTCCTGCCTCCATCATGTGGATGCCAGTGTTCTGCTCTCACTCAGCCTGCTTGGCCTTTATGTGACGCTTCAGCGTTTGCTGAGTTATCTAGTTATAGCCTCGCAACAACCCTCAGAGGTCGCTGCCATTATCACCCCCATTTTAGAGATGGGAAAACTGAGACTGACAGAACTTAGATAACTTTCCCAAGAGTCACAGAGGTTGTAAGTGTCTGAGGCAGGATTTCAAGTCAAATCTATCCCATACGCCACCCAGCACCGCTTTAGCAGAAGCTGCAGCTTCATACCTAAGGTTCCTGTCTTGATTGGTTCTTGATCATCTGTTGCTCTTTTTTAGGATCAAGGATTTAGAGCCAGAAGGTTATAAAATCTCATCACAGGGTCATAGATCTATAGCTGAAAGGGACCTTAAGGGTCATCTAGTACAACCCCCTTATTATCATTATTATTATTATTGGGTTTGTTTTGTTTTTGGAGGCTATCCGGGTTAAGTGACTTGCCCAGGGTCACACAGCTAGTAAGAGTCTAAGGTCAGATTTGAACTCGGGTCTTCCTGATTCCAGGGTTGGTGCTCTATCTATTGTGCCACCTTGCTGCCCCACAACCCCCTTATTTTACAGATGAGAAAACGAAGATCCATGATGGTTAAATAATTTGTCCAAGTAATAGAAGGAGAATTCAAACTCAGGTCCTCAGCTTCCAAATCCAGTGTTCTTTCTGCTATGCTGTTTCTCCATTATGAGACTCTCTGTCTCCCATCAATTCCTTTAAACACTTCCATCTCTTCTGAGTTCTATCTATCTCTTCTTCCTAACCTGGCATCCAGCTCACTGATTGGTCCTTTGCCCTCAAAAGAAGGGGATAGCCCTCTGTTCCCCGACACCCCCGCTGGTGTCTGGGGTGAAAGGCTGGATGCCCAGCAGAAGGGCCTACCTGAAGAGACGGTTGGCAGACGAGCCTCGATAGGCAATGTTGTTGAAGAAAACCTCCAGCTCTTGGTCGTTATCAAAGTCAGCAGCGATGACCGTGCGGACCGGGGATGGCATGGAGAACTTGGGAGTGGCAATGTCCTGGACAGCGAGACAGAGAGAGGTCAGGAGAAGCATGAGATCCGTGAGGGGCCTGCTCCTGCTAGGGAGGACCCTTCAATTTCCCTTCTCCCCACCCAGGGCAATCAGTCAACAAACAAACATTTATTAGCTGCCCACTTTGTGGGGGGCATTGGGCAAGGAGACCAGGGTATGTACTCCAAACAGTAGGCACTTGATGCATATTGGCTGAATTGAAGGAAGTGAGGTAGTCCTGACCCAGAATACTGTGCACGGCCACCGTGTGGTGGACCTGGGAGAGGCTCAGACTTGCCCTTAGGACATTGTAGATCATGGGGATGACCCATGAAAAGGACCTTAGAAATGATTTAGTCTGACTCTCTCCATTTTACAGATGAGCACGCAGAAGCCAGAGAGATGAAGGCACTTGTCTACGGTCATGTAGACAGTAAGTGACAGGTGGTCTTATTATAAATCCAGGGCTCTCTCCACCACGCCATGACACCTCTCACCGCTGCCTCATCGACAGAACAAAGCATTCTGCTTCTCCCCTCCCTGTGTGCAGCTCGTGTCTCTCTTGCTCTTCTCTCTCCCTCCCTCTTTTCTTTATGTCTTTATTTTTTAATTTATTTTTCCTTTTTAGTTTACGACACTCAGTTCCACAAGTTTTTTAGTTCCAAATTTTCCCCGCCTCCCTCCTTCTCCTCCCCCTTCCCCCCAATATGACATATAATGCTGTATAGGTCCTACATTAAATTTATTTACACAATCCTTTCTCTTTTCTCCTGCCCCCATTTTCTTTCCCCCTTGCCCACGTCTGGGGGCTCTTAGTAGCCCTTGGAGGCAAGGATCACTTAACTCCACTGGTGGCGCTCAGGACTGAAGATGTTGACAAACCTGTGTTTTGGATGATGGAGGTGGGGCAGGGATGCCCGGCTCTTTCTGGCTAGCAAGGTCCCTGCCTCTTCCAGCTCTGTATCCAGCACTGCCAGATGAGGGATTCTCCCCCACTCACAGTTTTAAAAGGGATCTGCCTTCATTTTCTCCCTTCCCCTGCATCACCAGGGTTGAGCTTCTCCCCTCAAGCTGGGGGTTTTAAGCTTTTACGAGTATATGTGGGACCTGCTGACTTGAGCTGTTTTCCTTGCTGCCTTAATCAGATAATCATTAATTATTCTGAATAATTAGCAATGCACATGGCTAACTTATTATTAATAACAAAATGAAGCATTATTATTGTTATTGATAATATGACCAACATTTATATAATGAGCCAAAGTTTGCAAAGTGCCTCCTTCACGATAACCTGGTGAAATGGTGGGGCCCGGCATTACTAGTTCCATTTTAATAATAACAGCTTTTAAAAATATAACGAATGACACTAATTTATATAGCACATACTACATGCTGCACCGAACACTTTACAGTGTTACCTCATTGGATCCTTACGATGACCCCGGAAGGCAGGCACTGTAGTTACCCTTACTTCACAGGAGAGGTTTAGTGACTTGCCCAGGGTCACACAGCTAGTACATGACTGGGGTTACATTTGACCTCAGGCCTTCCTGAGAACAGGCCTAGTACTCTATCCACTTTGACACCCAGCTGCCCATTTTACAGATAAGAAATCGGAGGCTCAAAGACATTAATTTAGCTGCTCAAGGTCATGCAGGGAATAAGTGAGCTGAGATTCAAACCTAGGTCCCTAGGACTCCAGGTTCAGTGTTTTCTTGTTCTACCCCTGCTGTGTTATTCCCTGAGATTCACTCAGCTGTGCTAGAAGGGTCTTTTTGGGTGGACAGAGAGATGAAAGAATGCCGGCCCATGTCCAGTCAGGGATAGACACAGACCCAGGATAACTGGGCTGGGACCCCTCCAAGCTGGCTGAACCTTCGTATACCATTGGAGAAAGGGATATTTGACTCTAGAGAGGAGCTTTTCCTTTGAGGATAGGAGGAAAGTTTGGGTTCCATGACCTTTAGTTTGGGAGTGAGGACCCTTTGGCCTGTTGCCTTGGAGGACTCCCAGCCTCACAACAGGCTCATTGGAGCCGAGCTCTGAACACTCCTTTTGTGCCCTCTGGGAGTCATATGATGTCCCTCTTGTCATTCCCCAGGCTCGTGCTCCGCTGGTCTCCCTGATGACTGTTGTAATGAGCCAGTGGATGGTGTGGCTGGCAAGCCGCCCACTGCGGAGAGGCCAGCCCCCTGTTACGGGAGGCCAGGGAAAGAGGTCACTCCTCATCAGCCTGGTAACAAGGCTGATTTAAAGGTTTGCTCCTTCCAGCCAGGAGTAGGCTATGAGGATCCATGGGAGCCTGGGGACCTGGATGCACAGGAGGCAGCTAACTGCCCCAAGCTTCTTTCTCCTGTCTCCTCATTGCTGCTTTCTATTCTCCCTTTGGCTGCCCATGGGCTGCATTGGTGCCTCATTCCTAGAACTTGGAAGTTCAATCTCTTAACCCTTACATATTACTCCTCATGCACTCTACAATCCAGCCAATCTCCCACCTCCACACCTTTGTCTGGGCTGCCCCCATGCCTGGAAGACACTTCCACCTCTTAAAATTCCTAGCTATGTTCAGAGACCGCCTCCTGGTACCCCCGAAATAAATTTGTTTTTACTTTGTATTTATTCATACGTGTGCATGTTTCCCCCAATAGAACATAAATTCATGAAGGCTGGGACTTTCATTTTTGCCTTTGAATCCCCAGGGTCTAGGACACTGGGTGTTGGCATCTGCCCTGCTGCTGTGCCCTCCCAAACCCCAGGTTTTACAACGAGACCCGTTGCTTCTTCATTGTCTGCCTTGCGTGCAGCTGAACCCTCCACTATGTGCTGTCTCCTCTCATTAGAATATGAGCCTCTTGAGAGCTGAGGCCATCTTGCTTTTCTTTCTGTATCCAGCACTTAGTACAGCTCTTTGTACATAGTAATTGATAAATAAATGCTTTCCCACTCATTCATAGTAGGCACTGAATAAATGCTCATTGGATAAATAAAAGAAACGAATTTAAGAACTCCAGCTGTTCTTAGAGCTCCCAGAGAGTGTTGGCTTTCTGTTTAGCTGTGAATCCAGAAGGGGCCAGTATCCTGCACTGTCAGACTACAGGTATGGTCCAGGGAAGGCAAATGAAGAGGCTTTTAACCACCCAGGGTCTTCTCCAATGAATTCTAGGAACTTTGCTGAGTTCCACCCTGAATCCACCATGTCCTGGCAAGGAATCAGAGGCAAAGGCAGATGACCAGGCTTCAGGATAAATGCTTTGGGCCCCAGGTTTGGGGAACCTGGAAGGGTCCAAAGCACCCTGAGTTACCTGTGTGAAAGAAACAATCCTTCTCTTACTGTTGGTGGGAAGCATCTGTCATTGTACCCCTATATTTAAAGCATTTTTGATGCTGGGGAACTATAGTAATAGGATGACGGAAAATCATAGAATTAGAAAATCACAGAATCTTAGAGCTGAGACCAGGGACCAGACACCATGAAGTTTAACCTGTGCCTGAAGAGGGATCACCTGTAGACCATCAATGAGAAGAGCTGACCTAGCCTCCCTTTGAAGACATCCAATGACGAGGAAGCTAATGCTTTGACTTGGGGATCATTCTATGTGTTATGAAAGGTTTTCTTCTGTCAAGCCTAAATCAGCCTCACTGCTCTTAGCTCTTAGTTCTGCCCCCCAGGGATGAAGCAGAGCCGGCTCCTCCTTCCATGTAGCATCCTCATCCCCTCTTCCATAGGACAGCCTCTTGCTATGCCTCCTTGAGAGGGTACCTGAGGGATGAGTTGTCAAAGAGAATATAGAGATGTGGGAGGGAAAGATGGTAACTTGAGCTGAGAAAGGTTCAATCTGTCATTGGGTTCAGGACAGGTCGGTCATCTCTGCCCTGCTAATGGGCTGAGAACTAGGGGTCAAGAATGATAGAGAAGGTCCAGCAGGAGCATGGGCTTTGATCTATAAAGAAAATGGTCTATTTCTGATGGGGAGAGGGAGCTAACACGAGGGAGGCAGACCCCAAAATGATGGTGTCTGCCATCGAGCTCACAGAAGGGATATTAGAGATTATATATAGACCATGGCTACTTTGAACAAAAAATGAAGACATGGTAACACTTCCATGGTCTAGGGCTATGGAGACCTTTTAGGGGAGAGTGAAGCAGGGTGATTTCAGGGCCAGCAAAGGGTGGTGTGAAACTTAGAAAAGGAGCCAACCTGACCATGGCAGTAGAGTTGGTGGAGTTGGTACCCAGAGTTTAACTGCTGCCCTTTACTGGTACAGAAAAATTTGGACCCAAGAGGTGATACTATTAGATTCTAGGCTCCACCACTAGGAGAGGAGAGAGAGGGAGGGAGGAAAGTGAAAGGGAGGGGGAGCAAGAAGAAGTAGGAGGAGATGAAGAAAAGGGAAGGGAGGGACAGAGACAAGGAAAAGGAGAGAAAGAAAGATGAAGAGGGAGAAGTGAGGATGGAAGGAAGGGAGGAGGTAGAGGGAGAGGGAGAGAGAGAGAGACAGACAGAGAGAGAGACAGACAGAAACAGAGAGAGAGAGAGAGAGAGAGAGAGAGAGAGAGAGAGAGAGAGAGAGAGAGAGAAGGAAAGAGAGAGGGAGAGACAGAGAGAGAGAGACAGAGACAGAGAAAGAGAAAGGGAGAGAGGGGGGAGAGAGAGAGAAGGAAAGATAGGGAGAGACAGAGAAGGAAAGAGAGAGGGAGGGAGGGAGGGAGAGGCAGAGACACACAGAGAGAGAGAGAGAGAGAGAGAGAGAGAGAGAGAGAGAGAGAGAGAGAGAGAGAGAGAGAGAGAAGGAAAGGGAGGGAAAGAGAGAATGGGGGCAGGGCTTTTTCTAGAATCCTCTAGTCAAGGAACAGACTCGTTTGCCCTTATTAATCCCTTTACCAAAAAAAAAAAAAGTACAAAGTTCACAGGCACTGCGGCCACACGATCGTTTGGAACCGTACTGTTTTCATCACAGCAAAATTTTCAGACTGGGAGGGAGAAAGTGCTTTCAAAATCATGTGCTTCCCTTCATGATTCTGAATTTCCTGGGATTTAAAACTGGAAGGGCCCTGTTTATCCCATTTCCCAGCAGATCCCTAGAAAGGAGTCCCTTGCATAGAAAGCTAAGGGCAGTGTTTGTCATGATGCCTGCTCATCCTTGCCCCTACGTTTAGAAATTCCTTTCCCCGGGCTGACTTAAACATTTGTTCCTTCTCTGTGGCCCTGCGATGGAGCCTCAGAGAGGGCCTGAGGCCTGGTTGTTTGCCTCTGATCATTATCTAAACTGAAGCTGTCAATGGGCTTGGGAGAGCAGCCAGGCCTTATCCTCTGTGTGATAGGAGCAAGTGTGGAAGGGATTGTCGGCATCTTCTAATAGAGAAGAATCAGGATCTAGAGGGGGCCTTAAACATTGTCTCATCCAAATTCCTTGTTTTTTATAGATGTAGGGAAATTCCCTGATATATTTTAATTTTATTTAAAAATTTTTAATGACGCCTTCTGTTTTTATATCATGTGAATTAGATTCATTTCCAAAAATATAACCCTCCCTTCCTCCTGTACCCAGCCAGTCTTTCCTTATTATTAGTCCCAGTAATGATAATAGTAACTAAAATTTATATAGCACTTTATGGTTTGCAAAGGGCCTTACATATGTTATTTTGTTCCCTTGTAACAAAGATGAATAGAGAAGAAAAAGGCAGTTCGGCTAAGCGACTGACACACGGATGACAACTGATGGTAGATTCCGTATTCTGTTGTTTCTTGCTTCTGCAGTGAAAGGAAGTGCATTTTCTTAACTCTGGGTCCAAGCTTCAACCCTCCCTCCCTTCATTTTAAAGATGAGGAAACCGATGGGCAAATGACTGCCCAAGATTACACGGGTAGGAAGGAAGTAGCAGAGTGGAGATTCCAACCTGGGTCTCGTCCCAAAGCCATTTCGTCACTGCTGTTGTTGTTCAGTCATTTTCCAGTCATGCCTGGTTCTTTGTGACCCCATTTGATTTGGGGTTTTCTTGGCAGGGATACTGGAGCAGTTTTCCATTTCCTTCTCCAGTTCATTTGACAGATGAGGAAAAGGAGGCAAACAGGGTTTAAGTGACTTGCCCAGGGTCACACAACTAATAAATGTCTAAGGCTAGATTTGAACTTAAGATGAGTCTTCCTGACTCCAGGCCTGGCACTCTGTCCACTGTGCCACCTAGCTGCCCATCATACCATGATGCTAACCCAGGGCCCTACCACTATGTTCCAAAGGAAGGGAAGGAGGGAGAGGGAGAGGGACCCTGACCTGCTTACCCGGAAGCGGACCTTCCCATGAGTGCTCATCTGCAGATACAGGCGGTGGGGGCCGTTCCAATTGCCATAAACAATATCCACCTTGCCATCTCTGTTGAAGTCTGCTAGGGCTATGCCACGCCCATGTTGCTGTGGGTCATCCACACCTGGAATGTTGGGGAGAAGGTGAGCAGAGATTCCTACTGGGCAGCACCCAGGATTCCTTGTTGCTCAGAGGCTCAGGCATAAGATTTTGTTTTTCATATTACTTTATTCATTTTATTTACTTTGTTTTATAGTATAGATTATCAGACCAATATTTCTTTTTGGATTAGAACGGCTCTTACTGATTATCTATGCCAACCTCATTATTTCACAGGTAAGAGAACTAAGGTGGAGAGACAAGTTAGGTCTTTTTATCTCTGGCGCTTAGCATAGCCCTTGACACAGAGTACGTGCTTAATAAATGTTAGTTGACTGATTGACTAATGTCATATGCTTAGAAGCAGCCCAGACTGAATTTGAACCCACATCTTCTGATGTATAAGAATTCACACGATTAGGCCAAAGGCCAGCTTGTCCTGGCTGACTGAGGTGGAACTTGCCTAACAGGAAGGGCCAGACCTCTTAGCAAGCCCATTATAAGCACATATTTCTTAAAGGCTTTGGTAGAGCTGAGGAGACCAGGGCTGCCAGCCTCTAAAAACGACACCTTCCAGACTTTTCTGAGATTGGAGTGGTTGCTATCCCACCCCTTGGGATTTAAGGTGTTTGGGGACAATCAAAGGTAGGTGGGATAGGAAAAGGATAACGGGGTGTCTGGAAGTCATAGCTAAAGGGCCCTAGGGCAGAAATTAAATGAGTCTGGTGAATCCTGAAAGCAACAGGCCATTTTCTTTGTCCCATTCAAGGGGCGGCTTGGTAACTGGAGATATGTAAGGAAGCACATAGGACAGGTAAGGCCAACTAGGGAAGGGTGCTAAGATTGCCTTCACCTAGGCTGGGGTTGACCACTCCACACTAGGATCGCCCACTAGTCCTTTACACGAAAGGTCAGGAAATCAGCGTTCCGCCCGGACCATCTGTAGCATGAGTGGGTTCTGTTGTAGTCTAAAAAAAATCACTGTGCTCTGTCCAACAATCTATGCCCTGGGTGTACCCCCTTTCCTCCAGCCCTGCCCTTTTCTGAAACTCCCCATATTAGGATTTCCCATTTCAGTTTCCATTCTAGAAACTTGATTGGTGACATCAAAAGTGAGAAGGCAATCAGGCTTTCCGGAGTAGGTCCCCTGTGCCTCTCTATAAAGCATTATCCCGATCAGGAAGCTGTCCTGACAAATGGAGCGAGGATGGATTCTGGAATCTCCACAAGGATTTGATGTAGTCGTGTACCAAGTACTCTGTCCAGGTCATTGTGGACTCCCTCCCTCCTTCTGTTCTAAGTAGACCATCATGCCCAAGGCTACCAGACAACATCCCTGCCTATATCCCTTCCCTGGCTTTAGCAGGCCCACTTTGGAGGGGTCGGTCTAGCCTCTGCATAGGGTGGAGCTCTGCTCTGGTGGAGCTGCCCTAGCCTGGAAGGGTCAGCCCACGCCCAGGAGGGGCAGGCAGTCTTAGCACACTTGCGTTCTTGCCATTTTTTCTCCTATGCGCTCCCTGGGTGTCTCCAGTTAAGTAACAAGGCCTTCCCTCCATATATGCGCCAAATAAAATGGATTATTACTTTCAGTATTGATTGGACTCAACTGATTCTTCCATGAAACCCTACTTAAAACTGAAATAGACCCCAACCATGTGGAAGCGGACCACAACAAGGTCTGAGCAGTCAAACAACTGGAAAAGCTACAGCTAATACCTTTCACAGGAAGGGAAGGAGCAGGGTTTGGGGGAGACAGGGAAGCAGAGCCAGACCCGGGAGCTGTTGATTTGGAAGGTAATGGGGGTCGAATTCAACAGCTTCCAGGATTAATACGCCATTAATTTTCCACTGAAACTTCCCAGCCCCAAATGTTCGTGGCCTTCTGTGTTGGCCCATTTCTCTCCTATCTACGAGGCACCTTGACAAGGAGACGGTTCCTTTGCACAGAAATAATAGGTGCCAGTGCCGCATTTCACTGCAGCATCTGTTTGGGTGATGAATGCCCTCTTGACGTGTCTTGTTAAACCCCTACAATCATTCCGACTTTCAATTATGGGACTAACACCTCTGCTCTCTCCTCCCTGCCTGATACCCACTCCCTGTTTCAACTTCTTCACTCACCTCTGCTTCCATCTCTTTAGCACCTTATCAGATCCTCAAGTTTTCAAGTGTTTATTTTTTTTTGTTTTTTTAAAGTTTTATGATTTCTCAGTGATGAGAAAAATTAGCTGCCAGAGAAGAGTCAAAAATGGAGAAAAGTAAGCTTCTGGTGGGAGTCAGAGAGTTTGCCTTTGATCTTAGGGTTGTTTAAGACCCACCAATAAAGGAGGGTGAGGGTGAGGGTAAAGGTCAGGGTATCGGTTGGGTCCTAACCAGGTTGGACCTCTGCCAAGGAGATTCAAGCAGACAGTGAGTACTGAAGTCAGTAGCTCTGCGAGAGATTTTCCTGTCTTTAGGGTGTTGACTCGGGCTGCTTGCTCTAATTTCGTTATCTAAGGTCAGAGGCCTTCTCAGATGACCTGTCTCCGAGAAAGAGGTGAACCTGTACATCAGGCTGCTAGACTTTGCTTCATAGGAACTCTATAGGAAGGGGCATAATTTGAATGAACCAGGTTTAGGAGGAGCAGGGGAAAGGGCGATCCATCAGCCAATAAGTATTTTTTATGTGCCTTCCATGTCCCAGGAATCCTAGGGATCCAAGTAACAAGAATGACTGAGTCCCTGCTTAGGAGGAGTATACTGGGGAAGAGAAGTAAAAACGTAAGTGCATAAGGACTAAAGCATATAAGACTAAATATAGAAAATAAATACAAATAAATGTAAACTGGTTAAATACAAGGTGGTTTGGAGGAGGAGGGCCCTTGAAGTTGGACAGAATCAGGAAAGGCTTCATGGAGCAAAGCAGAGAGAGGGTGGGAGAGGAATGGGGGGCTGGATTAGATGAAAAGGTTGGTTTGAAAGGCATGTTGGAGGAGCTGAGGGAGAAGTGACTAGGGAGGTGATGACCAGTACCCAGAAGAACCTATAGAACTCCAAGAAGGCATTGGGGTGAGGGGGCATGCCCACATACGAGGAGCTTTAGGAGCGCAGAGACTTTGTCTCATCTAAAGTTCAGTGTCTTTACTGTGGGGTGCACACAGTAGGTATAAAATAAATGCTCAGTGAATTGAACTGAATCACTGAAAACTGCCTGGGGAATCTGAGAAGTTTCCAAGAAAGAGCTGAGCCCTGGGGGACACTGGTGAACACGGGCTGGGGCCCCATGGCCTGACCATATGAAGCTGAATACATCGCACTCACTCACCGGTGCTGGCTGCCACGTCGATGAAGGTGCCATCCCCCTGGTTGTGGAAGAGGAAGTTGGGTCCATTCTCGTTATCACAGAAGATGTCAGAGGCACTGCTGCTGAGGATGGGCCCCACACTGACTCCTCGGCCCCCTAAGAGAGAGCAGAGTGTTCAAACTCTGGTGAAACAGAGGGGAGGGGCTATGGTATTGGGGAAACTTCCACCACCCTAGCTCAAACCTGTGTCATCATTGCAATGGTCTAGAAACTGCTCTCCCTGACTCTGGTCTAGGCCCTCTGACTCTGTCCAATCCATCTTCCACATTGTGGTCAAATAAATAGCAACAGCTCTGACTGTGCCTCTTCCCTCCTCAAGAAGCTTCAGAGTCTCTCTGCTATCTCTAGGAAAGAATACAGAACTCCACTATTGGCTATTGAAAGCCTTTCACAGCCTGGCCCCAACCTGTCTTTCCATGCTGATTTCACATCAGTCCCTCTCATGCAGTCCATATTCCTACCATAAAAAGGACTGCCTGATGCTTTCCATGTACCCTCCCCTTCACTTTGCAGATGAGATCTCTCCTCTTGGGAAGGCTCTTTCCATACTCTGTCTCTTGGAATTCCTCTATTTCCAAAAAGCTAAGATGGAGTGCCACACCTTGTCTGTACAGGCATCTTCTGTTTCCACCTCTGCTCCCCCAGCACAAGAGTGCTGTTGCCACCCATAACCCGTTCCTCCTAGTCACTTTGTGTGTGTATGTGTGTGTGTGTGTATATATATATACATACTCACATACATATATATAAAATATGTAACATGTGTGTACATATGTATGTGTATATATAATTATGTATTTCTATATGTCCATACAGAAGAACCGAAGGGCAAGAACAGTTTCTCTTTTGTATTTTTCTCCTGTGCCTAGCACAGCAGCCTGGCTCACTTCGTGTGTCCAGAAGGGCTTAGCACAGTGCTTGGCACATAACACATAAATGCTTTTGTTTAATCAGTAATTGGTAAATGCTTATAAGCTCCCGTTGACTCAAGGGGATTAAGGTATACTAACGTTCCATTAGGAAACCCACCCACATCATGGAGTCAGGGAGATGGAAGGAAGATTCTAGACTCTTGACAGCTCCGGTGGAGAGGCAGCATGGTTCATAGGAAATAACTCTATCTCTGGAGTCAGAGGTCCTGGGTTCAAATCCTACCTCTCACCTTTAATACTTGTGTGACCTTGGAATCTCCGTGGGCCTCAGTTTCCTCACTTTTAAAATGAGGGGACTGGATGAGATGGTCTTTGAGGTCTCCTATAGGTCTATGAATTTAAAAGACCCAGCTAAGAGATTTTCTCTAACTGGTTATTTTCCCCAAGTCTCTGTGGAAAAAGCCCAAGAAGGGACATTAGGAGAAATTAATGCATGCGTGAATGTTTTCTCTCCCTGATCACCACAACGCTTCTAAATCAGTGCTGTGCAGGGGATACCTAAACCTAAGGAGCTGGAGAATGAGAACAAGATCATGTAATCTCTCCTCTCTGGGACTGTCTTCTCGCCTGTAAAAAGAAGACTACGGGGTCTCAAAGGCATCTTCCTGCCCTAACATTCCATGATTCCATGCCTTCATTCCAAGGAAGAAGAAAACCCATGTCCCTTGGGGGAATTACTGTGGGTCTTAAGTCCTGCTCTGCCCCTATAGAGTTGGGTGCATTTGGGCAGGGCATAGAATCACGAAGACATGGAAAATAATTTAATCCAAGAGTGTTAAACTTAGGACTCACGAATTCTTTAAAAAAAATTTGATAACTATATTCAATATAATTGGGTTTCTTTGTAATCCTATTTATTTTATTTTGTGCATTTAAAAACATTCTTCTGAGAAGAGGTCCATAGGCTTCACCAGACTGCCATAGGAATCTAAGACCCCCAAAAGGTTAAGAATCTCTGATTTAATCCATGTATTTCTCCACACAGGGTTGAATTTAAACCATCCCAGATGTGAAAACATGATGTAATATGGAAATAGAAAAATGACTTGGCAAACTGTTCAAATGGACACAAGCCAGGAGCACTCCCCCAATCCTCTCTCCACCAATTCAGGGGAGCACCCCAGGCATGATTGGGAGATGGGAAGAGAAGGTGGGTAGTCCAATCCAGAACAGACCTGGGATGCTTTGTCTTGGATTCCCCTTTCAAGGGTCTGAATGCATTATAAACCAGAGCTCAGGGCACCTGCTGACGTGGAGTGACAGATCACAACTCACCCCCTCCAGATGGGGAGACAACGTGCCTGAGGTCACTTTGCTAATTTGAGATGGAGACACTCCCAGTTCCAGATGTCTGGGAAGACATCCCTGGAGGAAAAACAGTCACATACTCCATGTTTGAAAATAGCACTTACATGGGCTGCCCAGGTGGATGAGGGTGTCAGGGCCACCGGGGACTGCAGGGCGTAATGCTCTCATAACAGGCTCTTCATTAACATTCTAGGCTCTGTGCCTTTTGATTTCTCACCGATAATCTAATTAAACCTTTAAGGATGGACGAAGCAACACAGATTCATGCCGCTCTCATGGGGTGCCTTTAACAGGTTAGCACCAATTTCCTAATCACAGAGACTACAGCGTAGAGTATGGCAAACACAAAGGTTCTAGGCTTTACTTTTCTAGACCAACAGCAAAGGATGCTGGTGCTGGTGCTGGTGCTGGTGCTGGTGCTGGTGCTGGTGCCGGGGCTCAGCCTCCTCCTCCAGACATGATAGATGCTGAAGGGCCTTCTTCCTTGGCCAGGCCGAGAGGAGACGGCACTCAGCTCAGACCATTGCAATGCCTGGACATCAGTGGTGAAAACTTAGTCTAGAGGCGATGCCCCTCTGAAATGCTGGTACTGCCCAGGGACTAACTGCCGAGAAAATCCATTTTTTCCCCTGGTGTTGGCATCTTCCAATTTCCCCTCTGCCTCTGGCCCCAAGCTGTGACACATTCTCTTCATTTTCTGCGAAGCAGGCTATTTCCCTTTTGGACAAATTTCTAAATCTTTCTAATTAACTAATTGGGTTGGGTTGAAGCCTTGCACCATTTGTAACCTGTAATTACTAGAAATTGCCATGGTAACCACACTACTAATTAGTGACAATTTATTGCCATGGCAACAGGACCATAACAGAGATGTTACCCACACTGCCTCCTTGGCAAGTTCACAACTCCAACCGGGAGCAGGTGAGCGCCATATCTATGGTGCTGCCCTCTCAGGCATCCGCATTAGCCTGGGCTGCAGTAGAGACTGCACAGTGAGCAATTGGGTCTCTGTGGCCCCTTTTCTGTCATCTCAGCATGAATTTCCACGTTTGCCGGTATTAATATTTGAGTTCGCTTCAAGCTAGTATCTACCAGTCTGAGGCACATCCTTAAACTTTTACTTCCTGCCTAGTCATTGGCAAGGAGCCCTTATTCAGCCAAAATCTTTAACTGGAACTTTTCTTCATCTTCCTTCTTTCCTCTCTATCTACATCTCTCCCCACCAACAGCCACAGGTCTCTGGGGTTTAATAAGTCCATGGATGGCAGCCCCATAGCAAGTTAGTAAAGGAACATTGGTCTATTGGAGGGGGAAGAGTGTAGATCTCTAACTGTTGAGAATGACTGGCTTTCTCATTTATAAAATGAAAAGATGGAACTAGAATAGGGGTTCTTAACTTTTTTGGTGTCATGGATCCTTCTGGCAGTCTGGGGAAGCTTCTAGTCCTCTCCTCAGAGTTATCTTTTTATATGCATAAAATAAAATACATAGGATTATAAAGGAAACCAATTATATTGAAATATAGTTATAAAATTTTTTGAAGTTCACTGACTCCAGGACAAAAACTGCTGGAGATGATCTCAAAGACTCCTTTTAGTTTTAATGTTCTATGTTCTAAGGCTCCTCTCAGCTCTTGTTAGAGCTTCTTGTTAGAAAACATCCTTGTTTTCTAGGAGTCATCAGACAACTGTCATGATCTCCCATAAAAGATACCATTATTGTTTTCATCAGTCCTCTTGGACAAATGAGCTCTACATGTCTATGGCCTGTTTGCCTCAGTTTCCTCATCTGTAAAATTAGCTGGAGGAGGAGATGGCAAATCACTCTGGTATCTCTGCCAAGAAAACCTCAAATGGGGTCACAAAATGTTGGACAGGACTGAAAATGACTGAATAACAACAACAAAAGCAAACAACAACATGGCCTGTTGTGTAAAGTAACGCTTTTTGTATTCATCCTAAAACTGCCTCCTTCAAGCTTCAAGAGGAGCCTATGCTGGGATGAGCTCTGAAGCTCCCCTGCCTGGTCCATGTCTGCTGGGGCGGGACTTGGCATCGGGGCTACTGTGGTTGTAGAAATATTGGGGCAGTAGCACAGGTAATTGCCAATGCCCTTGCCTTGCCCACCCTTCTGCTGTATTTCCAGCGCCATCAGCCCAAAGACTAAACAGCACTGTGATCTTCCCAGGAATTTGAGGTTTTGCTGCTCATTCAACCTCACACCACATGGGAGGAAGGGCTCATTCCCCATCAGGAACACTTTGCCCAGTTCTGTGGGATCCTTTGCAAGAGGGATGTCAACACAATGGATTTTGCAGGTTGGGGTGAGCTCTTGAAGATGTGCCATATGAGGACTGAATAAGGGAACAGGGGACATTTAGCTGAGAAGAGGAGAGATCTGGTGGTGGAGGAGGAAGGGGAAATGATATCTGTCTTCCATTTCCCTACCTGGAAAATGAGGGAATTAGATTAGATGATGTCTAAGGTCCCTTCCAACTCTAAATGTATGATCTTGTGGAATATCTGAAGGGCTTATTCCAAATGACACAAGAAGGATTAGGCTTATTTGTGTGAGTCTAAAAGGAAAGGCAGTGAGGTGTTATGGAATGAGCTCTGAACTTGGAATACATAAAGGCTTGGGTCCACTGTCAGCTGTGTCACTGTGAGCAGATCACTTCAGAACCCTGTGGGCCTTCGACTCCTTTGTAAAATGAAGGGATTGCAGGAACATAGATTTAGAGCTACAAGGGGCCTCTGAAGCTAACGAGTCCATACCTATCATTTTACATATGAGGAAACTGAGGCACAGAGGTGTTAAGTGACTTGCCCTGAGTGGGGTATAGAATTCAAAGTCAGGCCTTCCTGACTCTACATCCAGCCCTCTGTCTACTCTGTGGACAAGATGATGTCAAGGGCTCCTTCTGTCTCTAACGTTTTCTGTTCTAGTCTGCAAAACTAGGGCAGACTGGGTGGAAATTACAGGAAGACAAGAGTTTGGCTCAATATTAGGAAAAAGTTGTTGACCATTAGGCCATCCAACCAAGGAAGGAAATATCTGGTAAGATAGTGAGCTTACTGTCACTGGAAGTTTTTCAAGGATGTTGTGGGAGGAATTCATGCCCTGGCTATTTAAGGAGTAGAGAAGGTAACCTCTAAGGTCCTTTCCAATGTTATGAGTCAATGATTCCCAGATAACATACAGCATCTAATATACTTACATTCTGGTAAGACAGATGTAACCCAATATACAAGTAGGTAGTTCAGTTCTTAACATAAAGAACTGAGGGGGAAAGGAGGGTGGGTGTCTGGGACAACTCTGGGAACCTAAGTGGAGTTGGAAAGGAAGGAGGACTACAGAGGAATGCCAAGGTCGTGATGGAAATTGCAGCAAACATTGGGCTTCATTTTTCTCTCATTTCAGGCTGCTCTCCAGATACCATGCCCCAGAAACCTCTTCATCCAGGAAGATCACTGCAACCCTGGAATTCCCACCTTGGAAGTACCTTCAGCCCCTCTGATCCCTCCTCTTATTAGGTGACTTCTACCAGAAGCTCCATTTAGATAGGGTGCCCAGGTCAGCCTTGTCTTCATTTCTCACCATGTGGCATTCTCGACTTCTCAAAGATACTCCCATACTCCCTTCCCTCTTTTCAGCTTCCTTTTATGGGTTTTCTTTCCCCATTCAAATGTAAGCGCTGCAGGGACTTTCTTTTTGCTTGTATTTGTATTCCCACGTAGTGAGCACTTAGTAAATGCTTGTTGACTTACGATAAAGAGCAGGAACTATAGGAACCTTGAAAAGGAATTTAGTAGGATAAGAGTATTTGGAAGCACTGATCTGGGAGTATCCAGACCTTGACCCCACTCAAGAACCCTGGAACTGTTAGGAGAAGCCTGCTACCTAGGAAATTTGGTCTTCTGGGATTAACAAGCAGGGTCCCTAGAGAAAAAATGACTTCAAAAGACTAGAGACTTAGAAGAGCCTATAAGAGACCATGAAAGGAGAAGTTCATGGTGCTGGGAAAAACTGGGGAAGGGATAGTAGAAATACTAAGAAGATAGCAGAGGGAGTAACCATCAGTCTCTCAGCTGCATCTTGGCTTTGCCATGGCAGGAAAATGGCGGGCTGGAGCTACATTATCTGTGTCCCCTTCTGTCCCTATCCTAGAGGCTGTGTAGAGGGTGGAGATGTCTATACGGCAAGGATATTCCCTTTGATTATAGCCCTGGGAGGTAAAACAACTGCCTAGGAGAATAAATGTTACCTATCACTCCTATCCATTCTCTCTCTGCAGCATGACAGTGAGGGAAAAGGGAGGGGAGCGTTACATATTTATCACTTTTCCTTAGTCAATGCAACAGGAGAGGGGGTGATTCCTAAACCTGCGTGCAAGAAGACAGATGACCTCGAAGGGCCTTGTGATTCATTACCTGAGCAACCCTAGGTAAATGGCATAACCTCTCTGGGTCTCAATTTTCTCATCTGTAAAATGAAGAAGATAGACCAGAAGACAGAAGACGACCCCTAAGGTCCCTTTCCAGCTCTGAGGCTGATGGGACTATAATTATGCAGCTGCCTGTGGTGGGTAGGGGAAGAGGAGGGAAGGAGGGGTTAAGGGGAATTTGGGAAAACGACCCCTTATGACAGATCTGCCTGCCCACGTACTAAAGGAAATGAGACCCACCCCTGTACCAAGGATGTTCCCAACTCCTCGTCCTGGTGCCGCTGTCCTTGGTCACCCCTCTGGAGTGAGGCGGACAACAGCAGCAGGGAGGCCTCAGCTGGGCTCTGTGCATCTCCGTCTCTTCCAATAATGACTTCCTATAAATCAGATCTGCCCTCTCCTTTGTTCAGCCCTGCTCCCAGCCAGCGGCGAAACTCCCCACCCAACATCATAAATCCACTTTCATTTTCTTTCTAAATTTCTTTTAAGGTTCCTTTAATCACCACCTTCCATCCAGGGCAGATGCTCCCTAAATGGTCTGAGCCGAGTTGAAGGAGGATCTGAGGGTGGGTAGAGGGAGAAGTTTGGTCAAGGAGGACCAAAATGAGAAAGGCTGAGTCTGGTTGGAGGAGGAGAGAGGAAGCTATTGGCTCCGGGAGTAAGCAGTGGCTGTGAGCGGGGTCTCAAGGGGCTCTTCTGTGGCTGGGGAGTTCTAGGGCTTCCATTTCTCATCCGTATCTGAGAGCTATCTCCTGGCCTTCCAGATGGGCAAGGGGCAAAGCGTCCCTAATATCCTTCCTAGCAAATTGCCCCTGGGCTCTCTCAGCTATGGGACAAATGCTCTCCCTAGGGCATGCAACTCCCTCGAGAATTGGCTAGATGGCCACTAGATGGCACTGTGTGCCAACAGTGTGGTCATAGACAGCACTGACTGTGTCTGGAGAGGCTTCTGCCCCACCCCCACCCCAGTTGTGCTTTGACAGAGGGGTGATCAGTGATCCCCAAAGGACTGGATGCCCTCAATCAGATTGTTTAAGTCAAACAAGACCCTGACAGGCTCCTCAGAGGCTCCACAATGTCCTCCATCTACCTCTCCATCACCTGGGGGTCTGGGAGATGTTTCATTTCCAGATGTGGGAGGCAGGGAAGGTAACTGGCCACATCTTCTTCATAGACCCTTTCAGGTCCCTCCTGTGCAGGACTGGGCATATTTCATGCATGCTCTGGGGACACTGGATCTCTCTACCCACATAGGAACTCATGGCCTGCTTCTTTCCAAGTCATCCTGCTCAGGGGTATTATCAAAGCGTGAATGACACCATCTTTAACTCCTCAGGGCCTGCAGCACAGTCCTAAGGAAAAAACACAATCCTCATGGAACATTTTCTACCTCCATTTTCCATTCTTGGGGTTTGTAGGGGAAGCTATTTGCTGTAACCAGATGTTTTAAAGTATTCCATATAGACTTTACTCACATCCCAACGGCCAAGGTACCCTTAAAATCCACACCTGTGGCAACCCACTGCCTGCCAAAAATCTCTGCCCTTTAAGGGAGATAGGTGCCATCTTCCAATAGAAAAGGAGATGGGATGTAGCCCTCACCCATCTCCCCTTCTCAATGGCCTAGAGATAGTTGGGAAGGGTCATAGGCGAGAGCTGTTGAAGGGGGCATAGATGACTTTGGGGAATATGGACAGGGAGAGGGAATATTCTCCAGACCATATAAGTTCTTTACAGCCAGATGATTTTGAGGAATTATGAGGCAGCTGTTAACATGTACTGTGGGCGCCCCCAGATGCCCTCTCTTCTTTCTGAGCCTTTCTGAAGCTGGATAGGCACTCCCCTAACACCTGGGGCATCCATGCCAGTGCAGCCTTCTTTGTAAAGACCCTCTGTAGCCCTGAATCCAACTCTAGGCTCTCTCACAGATCTATTTCAGCCCTCCTGGAACTTGTTGGTTCTCCTGCTTCTTGATCTTCCAAGCCTTTTAAAATCAATACCAGCCCAGTCCGTTCAAGCCTATCCAAGGGGGCTTGTCCTATATAAATATATTTGCTTTTTAAAAACTCCTGTTCTTGCTTAAGTACCCCGATCTTCTTAATTAAAAGGGAACTGTGGCATCACTGGAAGGTTTCTAATCTGGGAAACCTGGTTTTAAGTTCCAGCTCTGCTGATAACTACCTGGGATCCACACCCCCCCCCCCACTTTCTACCCCCCCAGTACATAATTTTAACTCTCTGGGCCTCAGTTCCCTCCTTTCCAATATCAGAATATTGGACTGGATGATCTCCAGGGTTCCTCCTGTTATTCTTTTTAACAGAGCCCTTCTTACAATCTACCCACACCCTGGCAATCTCATCATTTTCCAGGTTCTCATGCCATCCTTGCAGATCAAGTCACTTAAATGGCCGAGCTAGGCCTGTGCCCAGAACTGGGAGCTATTCAGAAAAATTGACTGCTCAGTGTTTGTTCGGCTGGTGCTTCTGCATGTTTGTGGAGGGTTGCTTTTTTTTTTCCTTCTCTGGAAAATATGGTTTATTACTGACACAGCCTTCCTGCAGAGCATCCCCACGTGGATATTTGGGCATGCTCACGGTGCTTTAGATTTGCAAAGTCCTTTATCCGCTAGTCATTTGTTAGCAAGTTTGTCCTCGAAAACTTTGTCAGCTCAGTTGGAATTAATCTTCCCCCTTTTACTGAGGTAGAAACATGGATAATGAAGACATAACCACCACCTTGGGAAGCAGTAATATCTCTTTCCTTTGGAAAGCTTTAGAAACATGACAGACACCCAGATGCCTGGAGGCAGGGGAATAGACTCGAGATGATATCTCAGAGTTCTAGGCTCTGGGGAGTTTGATTTAGTAAGTTTGTAATTTTCCATGTTTGTAAAAGGCCAGTAATTTTGTCATTGCTTGAAGTCCCTCCACTTACAGCCACTCAATAGATAAGCATTTATTAAGCAACTGTTGTGTGCCCTGCTGAGGACTGGGGATATGAGGACAAAGGGGAAACAGGGCTTCCCCTCAAAAAGCTTATCTTCTGATGGGGGAGACAACATGGACATATATGAATATATACAAAGTAATTTTTGTGGGGGAGGCTTTAGCAGATGGGAGCATCAGGGAGGACTTCATGGAGAGAGGGTGGTACTTGGGTTGAGTCCTGAAGGACGCTAGGGAATCTAAAAGATGGAAGTAAGGAGGGATTTCATTCCAGGTATAGGGGACAGCCAGTGCTAAATCTCCACAGAGACAGGATATGGAGTGTGTTAGCACCACCACCACCACCTCCACCACCACCACCTCCACCACCATCACCACCACCACCACCACCACCACCACCACCACCACCACCACCACCATCATCATTATCATATGTAGGACTTTTCCTCATAACAACCCTGTGAGATATGTACAAATATCATCTTTATTTTATAGATGAGGAAACTGAGGCTGAAAGAAATTGAGTGACTTGGCCAGACTCACAGCTAAAGTATAAGGTTATTTCAGCCCTCATGGAACTTGTTGGTTCTCCTGATTCTTGATCTTCCAAGCCTTTTAAAATCAATACCAGCCCAGTCAGTTCAAGCCTACCCAAGGGGGTTTGTCCTATATATATATAGGCTTGAACCCAAACTTTTCTGACTCCAAGTCCAGTGATATATCCATTGAGACCAGATTAAATGTAATGGGACATATTTAACAAAGTAGACAAAAATACAATACAATATAGATAATGCTAATTTGTGCTTTTCTAAGTCAATGTGCAGCCTGCAGGGATACATTTCTATTTCAGTTTGACACCAATAGCTACTTCCCAGGGATCACTTATGAAGAACAATAAGAAGGTCATTTTTGCTGGGGTAAATGAAGGGGAGGAAAGTAAAATAAGACTGTCTAAAAAAGTAGGTTGGGGTCCAATTGTTGCAGGCTTTCATTGCTAAACAGAGGAATTTACATTTAATCCTAGAGCTAATAGGGAGCCACTGGAGTTTACTGAGTAGAAGAGTGACATAGTCAACTTGTGCTTTAGGAAAGTCACTTTGGCAGTTGAGTGGAGAATGCATTAAAGAAGAAAGGAATCAAGTAGGGAGACCTACTAGGAAGCCAGCTTGCAAACTATCTATAGCCTAATAGTCTCAGCCAGCTGCCTGCATCTCAGACGAATGAAATCACTTGCCCATGGTCACATTATCTAGGGAGTGTCAGAGGCAGGATCCAAACCCAGCTTCCAGAACCCAGGTCCCAGGCTCTATCCCTCACAACATCCTGAAATGTGTCGCTGGGAGTGTTTCTAATAAGAATTCTGTCTTCGAAGTCTAGAGTGATCCTAGTTTGGCTGAAGTTAGTGTAATAAGTTGTTTGGAATTTTGGCCTATTAGGTTTGGGTACCCATTCCTATTTGGGCTACATTCCAGACTTTTTCTACCATGCCCCAGACACCTCTTTATCCTTGAAACTCATTCACATATTGGAAGTACCATCCAATCCCGGCCAGCTTGGAAGTGCCATCTATCCCTGCAGCCTTGCCCTCTGACTGGGTGGCTCTTCCCAGAACCTCCATTTAAGGAGGGCACCTAGACCATCCATATCTCATCCCTCTCCAGGCTAGACTCTGGACTGTAACATACCCCTTCCCTGACCAGTGACCCACTCCCCCACTTCAGTTTCCTTTTGTGTGTTCATTAGAATGTAAGGTGCTTGGAGGCAGTCATCATCTTCTTTTTTGCTTTTATTTGTATTCCTAGCACTTAGCACTGCAACTGGCACATAGTGAGCCATTAATAAGTGGTTGATGACTAACTACCTGATTATAACTCAGGCAGAGACCTGTCATCAGTTACCCAGTGGCAAGTAGCAGGGGTTTAGTTAGCAACCATGTTGAGTAAGAAAAAGGCTTCCCTACTTACCAAAACAAAACAAAACAAAACTCACTTGTCAGCGACTATGCCTAGTAGGTCCACTATCTACCCAAATGTTGGGGTGTTTACCTTAGGGGGGAAAGTAGAGATTTGAAATGAAAACACAATTCTTCGAATCTAGTTATCCAAGACAAGGCTCAGCTGAAGCTCAGGGATTTAGCACTCAATTCCTGGCCTCTTATGTGTAAATAAATAACTTCATCTGCCGTTTGGCCATAGCAGATGTTTTAAATTATAGCTTTTGGATGTTTTAGTTTTCTCCTACAGAACCTATTCACCCATCATTTGAGATTCATCTGGGGCCCCAAGAGAAAGGAACCTAGGAAGAGCAGCACCTCATCTTCCCACAATGGTCACTGTGGACAAGTTGACTTTACAGCCAATAGTGGCTTGGGGTTCCCCAGGGCCTGCTAGGAATCCCCTGATCTTTGTGAGAAATAGGTAGGAAATATCCTCTTATGGTGAGAAAAGGGTTAAGCTAAGATGTTCACCTATGACCCTCATCTATGCCTATCATTTATGACCCTCATCCTTCACCTTCTCATTTACATGGGATGGGAGATCCAAATCCATACTCTTCTTCATCCTCCTCAAGCCACAGTCCAGACTTTGTAGGAGCCCAGTTCCATGGATAATATCACCCTAATCAGTTATTATCATCATTCATATTGTCATTTCAGAAAAGTGATTTTGACTCTGGTCTTCCTGATTCCAAGTACAACACTCTTACCTACAATATCCTCTCTCCCCCAACTCCATTCCTTCCCTCTTTGCCCCCCTCAGTGCCCCTACCTGTGTATTTGCTGACCCCGGCTTCAGCAGCCACATCACTGAGAGCCAGAATGCCCCTGGAGAGATCGCTGGCCTCTGGATCCATTTCAATGAGGGCGTCTGGGCCCACATTGCCATTGGCGTAATTGGCTATGTAAATGGAGTAGCGACCAGAGCCCTGCAAGGAAAGAGAAGGGAATGAGCGGGGCTTACAGTTTCCTTCCTCAATCTATTCGTGTCTTTTTCTTAAGAATCAGCTCTCCCTTATTCCGTCATTGACTATGGACCTTTTACTATGCTCTGCCCTTTTTCTCCCAGGCTCCCCTGGGAGATCATATCCACTTTCCATCTTTAACTTCTCTCTCTCAAAACTACTTCTACTGCTAAGCTCACTCCATCCGCCTAGCACCTAGCAGAGCCACAGGAGATGCTCAGGAAAAATTTGTGGGTTGGCTGATCTATCAAAAGGAAAATAATAATTCAGGACAACTAATGTGCTTTATATACCTCTATATCTCTTCTACCTTTTTTATTATGGCCTTATAGGACTGTGTGGGTGTATGAGGTATATATACACCCACCAAGCCCTCCACAACCAACCAGCTACATCTTTTACACCCTAATCTTTTAGACCAGTTTCTCCTGGGAAGCTGATCATGAGCCACTTTAAGGTGACTAATGGATGAAGCAGGGGAGGAGCGAAAGGGCCCATTTTCTTCTCCCAGCAACCCATATATAAGCTCTGGGAAAGCAGAGATGGTGTCTTTAATGTGTCATGTTCAGTGCCATCCCTGCGTACTGGATTTACTGAAGATTTCTGCTCTTTCATACTCTCATGCCAATGACCACTGCTGCTACTCCTGATCCCTGCACGTGGATCTAATGTCTTCATTTGGGGAGAATTTTGATGGGAGTAGTCCTCCTTTCAGGTAGGCAAGTGCTCAATGAATATTTGACAATGAACAACTGAATGAATTGGGTCAAAGGAGATAAAGTATTGTTGTTGAGGACTTCCCTCACCTTTCTGTGGGCATCAATCTCATAAGAAATGCTTAATTAAGTCCCTGAAGAATGAATTGTATTGAGTTCCTCATGCCCAGAACAATCTGCCCCTTTTTGAAACAGCTCTTGGTGATGTACAATATTGGATTATTATTTATCCCTGGCTCATTTCCTAAGGGAATTTGTAATCCAATAGAAGTGAGGAATAACAAAGACAAATATAGATATAAAGTTAATTAGTGCATATCAATATAAGGGTACAAGAAGGGGTCTATGGAAATGAAGCAGCATCTAGAGAAAGATCAGTAATCCTTGCATGGGACTTGTGCTCATACAGGAGCTGGGCTGGGGTCCTTTTATCAACATGGGTGGAAATGAAGATGAACTATAGTCTGAGATTTCCCAGAGAAAGTTCTAGATAGGGGTCAATTGGGCCAAAAAGAGTGACATCATTTGGGGGCATCCCATGGTTGGACCTGGTCAATGAAAATCCAGAACTTGGGGTTGCTGCATCAGAGGCTGTAAAGTAATTCCAAGTACAAAATCCAGCCCTTTGTTGAGAGAAAATCCTGAGTGGTCTCATTCTTTTCAAAAGAAGATGTTTGCCCACGCATTTGCGGGTGCAGCACAGGACTAACCTCATGACCTGGAGGAGCAAGGGACTCAAACTTCTTATTCTATTATGACCTTGGATTCCCTGGTCTTTTTTGAGACTTAGTTGAAGGAAGTCTCCTATGTGAGGCCTTTCCTGACACCCTAGCTGTGAGTGTTCTCCCCAAATTACTTGGTATCTCTTTTGTATGTATTCATCTGTGTATATGTTTCCCCATCCCCAGACTCCATTAGAATATAATCTCCTTGAGAACAGGGTCTATTTCATTTTGTTTTTGTATCTTCAAGGGCCGGCACAGTGTCTGGCACAGAATAGGTGCTTAAAAATACTTGTTGAATTGTACACAGGAACAGTAACATTGTGTGATGATTAACTATGAATGACTTAGCTCTTTTCAACAATACAATGATCCGAGATAATTACCAAGGACTCATGATGGAAAATGCTATCCACATCCAGAGAAAGAACCATGGAGTTTAAATGCACATTGAAGCATGCTGCTTTCCCTTTCTTTATTTTCCTTGTGGTTTTTTTCCTTTTGGTCTGTTTCTTCTTTCACAACATGACTAATATAGAAATATGTTTTACATGATTGCACATATATAACCTATATAAATTTGCTTAGGAAAAGGGGAGGGGAGGGAAGGAGAAAAATTTGGAACTTAAATTTTTGTAAAAATGAATGTTTACAGTTATCTTTACATATAATTAGAAAAATCTTATTAAAAATACTTGTTGAACTGAACTAATTCTATCTCTGACACAAACCAGCACTGTGACCTTTGATATATCAATTAACCTCTCAATTAAGAACCATTTTCCAAATAATTTTCCAAAATTACTATCATGAATACTAGTACTATTACAAATATTCTGCTAATGGTACTAGAACTACTAATAGTAACTGACACATACAGTACTTTAAAGTTTGAAAAATTCCTATCATATATGTATACATACATATGTGTATGTGTGGATGTATGTATATGTATGTAAAATCTCATTTGAACTTCATCTCAATATTATGAAGGTGGAACCATATTTATTATTGCCATTTTAGTGAGGAGGAAACTGAGGCCCAGAGGGGTTAAATGACTTGTCTGGGGTCACACAGTTAATAGCTATCAGAGGCAGAATATTTATTTCTTAACAAACTGGTGTTGGGTCCCCCTTTGACCAGATATTTACCACTTCAAGACCAATACTCTATCCACTGCACCCTGCAGTCTTAAAAGGGATGCTATTAACCCCTCCATACCTCATAGGGTCATTGTGAAGATAAAATGGGACAGTGAATGTGGGACTTTGAAAAGGGGAAAACGCCATACAAGCATAAGGCACTATTAGCATTAACGATCAAGGATGGCTTTTGGCAGATGATGAAAGGTAGATGAAATACGATGTGGCAGAGTGAGGGATAAGATTGTTCCAGATATGAGGAATGAGATGTCAGAGCTCAAGAATGGGTTGGAAAAGATGAGTCTTTGGCTATACAATGGGCACAAGCAGGGGACTGACTGGTTAAGGGAGGAGAGAGCCAGGTGGTAAAGCCTGTCTGTGATCAAGAGAATGTATGATGGATTTGGAATTGCAAGGGTTAAAAGTTGAACTCCGTCATTGATTAGCTGTGTTTTGTTTGGGCAAATCATTTAACTTCTCTGAGACTCATAGGATCATAGGCTTAGAGTATGAAAGGACCTCAAAGTCTGTCTAGTCCAATCCGTTCATTTTACAGATAATAAACTGAACTCAAGAGAGTTTAAGTAACATGTCCAGGGTCATGGGGGTGGGGTAGTAAGTGGCAGAGCTGGCATGTGTATCTAGTTCCTTGGACTTCAAATCCAGAACTCTTCCCAATGCACTCATTTTTTCACTTATAAAATGAGGAAGGAATTGGATCACATGATTGCTGTGGTCCCTTTGAGCTCTTAATCCTATGATCTGATTCGGATGAAAATGAGAGGATGGATGGCATAAGGTTTCGAAGAGGTACAGGACTTGGCAAGTCAATGAAAAAATTAATTAAGGGTCTATTATGTGCCATGCACCAAAGGGCTGGAGATACACAGAAGGCAAAAGACAGTCCCTACTCTCAAGGGACCCATAATCTAATATGGGAGACAACAGGCAAACAACCATGTGCAAACAAGAGATAGACAGGACAAATGGGAGATAATCAACAGAGGAAAGGCACTAACATTAAAGGGATCGGGATAAGCTTCTTGTTTTTTGTTTTCTGTCCTTTCAGTCATGTCTGACTCTTACTGACCCCATTTGGGGTTTTCTTGGCAAAGACAGTGGAATGGCTTGCCATTTCCTTCTCCAGTTTGCTGTACAAATGAGGAAACTGAGGCAAACAAGGTGAAGTGACTTGCCCAGGGTCACACAGCTAGTAGATGTCTAAGGCTGGATTTGAACTCAGGTTTTCCTGACTCCAGGCCTGCCAGTCTATCCATGGTGCCACCTAGCTGCCCCCCAAACTTGTTATAGAAGGTGGGATTTTAGCAGGGACTTGAAGGAGGCCAGGGAAGCCAGGAGATGGAGATGAGGAGGGAGAGCATTTCACTTATGGAGGGCAGCTAATGAAAATATTTGGAGTGTCTTGTATGAGGAATCGCAATGAGGCCAGTGTTACTAGATCACCAAGTGTGAGTGTGTGTGAAGGGTAAGGGGTAGAAAGACTGGAAAGGTAGGGGGTGACCAGGTTAGGAAGAATTTTTAATACAAAAGAGAGAATTTTATATTTGATTCTGAAAGTGATAGGACAAAACAAAAGATTCGAATAAACAAAGTGAGGATTAACTTTGTGAAGATTTGTCAAGAGGCAGTATGGTGTATCAAAGGACCATGACTCAATTTCTGGCTCTGCTGCTTATTACCTGTGTGACCCACAGGGACAGGGGACGAGGATAAGGAGGCACCAAATAGCATTCCTACTAAGAAGTGACAACAGTGGTGGGGAAGACAGCAGGGAAGGAAGATGATAAGCATTCAGATGTGAGGAACGTCTGAATCTAATGGACTGTTCAGTTATGCCTATGTGAGAGGGCCCGTGGTACAGGCACAGAGGGCTGGGTGCAGTACCGGGAAGATCAGGTTTCCCATCCAGCCTTCGATATTTACTGTTTCTGCGACCATGGATAAGTCACTTAACCCTTTCTGTGATTGTTTTCCTATCTACAAAATGGGGATAATGACACCTACAGCAATAATTTACAGGGCTATTATGGAGCTCAAATGAGATAATGTGTATAAATCACTTCGAGAACCTTAAAGCATCCTATAAATGTCTTACTACCACAGCTAACCAGAAAAAGCCTGTGGACCAGGCTCTCATTACTGAAGGTTTTGTGTATATTGGGCTTCCATTTCTCCCTTCTCCATTCATACCCAAATATTTTACCCTCCTTTCTTCTTCACTCCTCAGGTTTGGGAGGATTCTTTGCTGGACAGAGAAAGCAACTACTCTCTTAAGGGTAGAAATGAGGCAGGAGGATGGGCTGGGGGAGAGGGAAGGAGGGAGCTTTTTTTATCCTGCAAATTTGACAACCTTAAAGTGTGTGTGTAGTGGGGGGGGGGGGGGGGCTGTGATCTGTGATTTGGAGGGAAGAGAGACAGTGAACACTTTGACCAAGGACTGCTATGCTAATGTTAATGTACTCTTGGTGAATTTTTTTTAGCATTCTGACTGTGTCTTTGTCTTGTGCTTAAATTCATTTGTGTGCAGATAACCTTGTTAGGCCAGAAAACGTGTCTTTTTTTCTTGATTAACCTTTACATACCACCAGAAAGCTCTCCCTAAAGTTCACCATCCTAGCCCAGCTGAAAAAACCTGAAGGAGGAAGAGAGAGAGGCAAAGCCCAAAGCAGGAATCAGAGCTGCATCCTTGGCTCTCTCCACATTCTCCCTTCCTCCTCTCTCCCAGCTCCCTACAATTCTCCTCACGACTTGGAGCTGTGCTCCAGGGATGACTCCCCCCTCTCCCATCACCTTGTGCCAGGCAGGAGTCCAGGTGGCAAGGATTCAGGTCAGGTCTAAATGTGGCTTCACAGCCCAGCTTGGCTCCTCTTCCCAGCACCAGCTTGTTAAGAAATAAATATTTATACCTGGCACCTGCCTCTTCCTAGGGCCTGGAGGCCCCTACTGTGAAGTTTCACGCTGAATCTCCAATCCCCTTTGTGTGTAGTTTTGATGGTGAAGTAAGCTGCCCCCTCCCACCCAACAACCTTTCCCCTAGAGTGTGGGGTCCCTAGGGATAGGTCCCCTTGAATGTGTGAGCTGACCAGGCAGCAGCTGGGCCCTTGATTTAGTGATAACTGTTTATAAAGTAGAGGAGGGGGAGGCAAAGGAGTGGGTGACAGGAGGCATAAATCACTTCCAGGCTAAGAATCTACCAGCAGCAGCAGCAGCTTAGAGAGGGGCTCCAGCATGGTGACTGCAGAAACCTCAGAGAGGGGACCTTCGCTATTGTCTGTTACTCCCAGGGGGTCTGGGTTCTGGGATCTCTACTGCCAGTCCTTTCTAGTCCACATCCAGCATTCACTGGACTCATCTGAAGGCACATAGAATAGGAAGGAAAGAAGAAAATCTCCAGGGATGCTTGCCTGGGGGGGGGGGGTCCATTTTCATCTCAGCTTCTCCTCAATCTAATCTTCACATCTTATTCCCTTAAGCTTTCACACTGTGTAAGTCAGTGTTTCTCCAACTCACCGTCCTGTCCACACAGGCCACCGAGCGGCCGGCAAAACGGCTGGCCACCCCACGGCGGACGTTGACCTCGTCACTCAGGATGTCCTCCCAGCGGCCGTTCCGGAACTTGAACAGCTTGTCCGTGTAAGTGGCAACCCCTGGAAAGAGGAGGGGAAAGGAGATGCAAAGCTGATGGCAAATCAGGAGGCACTGCCTAGCACCCTGGCCAGCGCTTGCCCATATGACATCCACGGGGAATCTCCCTTCCCCCCTCCCCTAATATAAGATGGCATTTGGGATATGGGTGTATAGAATCTGTCACCATGAAGATACTAGAGAACAGTCCAGACCCATATCTGTCAGAAGTAATTCTGCCAGAGCTGAAAACTAACAGGATGCCTAACAATTGGAGAATGGTTTAACAAATTACAGTACATGAATCTAATGGAATACTATTGTGCCGTAAGAAATGATATAGGGCATAGTTTCAGAGAACCATGGGCAGATTTGTATGAACTCATGCAGAGTGAAGTGAACAGAACCAGGACAACAATTTATGTAATAACAGCATTGTAAAACAAACAACTTGGAGGGACTTGAGAAGTCAGATCCATGCACTGACCAGCCATGTTTCTCCAGAACTGATGAGGATGCATGCTACCTACCTCCTGACAGAGAGGGGATAGACACAGGATGCAGAAGGACACATATATTTTTTGGAAATGGACAATGTGGGAACTGGTTTTGCTTGACTTGAATATTTTGACAAGGGTTTTGTTTTTCTTTTTCTGAATGGAGGAGGTGGAAGGGAGAAAAAATAGATTTTTTAAAATTGAAAAACAATTAAGTAAAAAAAAAGTGATTCTGCTTGGCTATTCTATGATAATGACTCAAACCAGGGATTTACAACAGAATCAGGAGAAGAAAGGATAGTCGATGAATCCAGAACAGGAGGCGCTCCAACGTAGAGCAGAGATTGATCACCTCTATCACCTAGAGAACAAGAAGGCTGAGGATTCCTTTCAGTGGCACAATCTCTTTGAATAATAAAAAAATAAGTTTGGGAAGGGTCCTGGCAGGAAGGAGACAGGAAGCACGATGTCTTGGAAAAAACAATTTAAAATAAGAAGGCCAATTTTCAAGGTTCAGCTCTGCTTTTTAATGTCTGTAAGAGTTCAGGCAAATCATATAACCACCCTGGATCTCAATATCCACATCTATAAAGTGGAGTTGAACCAAATGACCTTTATTGTCTATTATAATTCCCCAAGTCCTATAATCTAGGGTGAAGATTTCCCTAAGGACAACCTCATGGCCTCTTTCTCTTAGAACTGGAAATCTCTTAATGGAAAGCGGGAAGAATTCAGTTCAATTTATAGCATTTATTAAGCACTTAGTATTTGTGAGAAACAGAGCTAGGGCTACAAAGACATGAATGGTTCAGCAACCTGAGAAGTACCGATTGACTTGTCCCAGCTCAATTCTTCCCCTTTACCCTTCTGTCTCACTCTTCTTCTTTTATTAAAATATTGAAATAAAAACAACTGATATTTCCAGTTTTGGACTGGCATGGGAAACCCTGGGAAGAGAAGCCAATGAAGGGAATGGATGAATAAAAAAATCATTTCTTAAGTCCTTATTTTGTACTAAGCACTGAGGATAGAAATAGAAAAAGCCAGATAGCCCCTGCTCTCAGAGGGCTTACACTCTAGTTGAGAGAGATAACAAAAAAGAAAGTTTAGCTCTGGGGCAGAAGGAGAGGCCCAGATTTCTTCAGGGTGCAGTGGTGGGTCTGATGGCAAGGCCAAGGGATCCTTAGGTTACAAGGTAGAGCAAAATGTACAGCAGTCAGGGACTCAAAAGAACTGGGTTTTACTCTTGGCTCTATGATTCTGGGAAAGTCATTGCCTTCTCCCTGGGCCATAGTTTCCTAATTACTCATTTCCTAAAACGAATAAATGAACACTAATAGTCACTCTAGTCCTAACTTTCTCTGACTCTGTTTTTAAGGTGGCTGACCTTGTGACACCTCCTACTAAAGTTTGTAATGATTTGGCAAGAGTCAATAGTGGAGTGGCTTCAGCCTAGCGCTCAGGAAGTTCAGCCCTGAAACATACCCGATGGGAGACTCTTCCCAATGAGGAAGGAGCTGGAGTCTTCGAGGAAGAAGTAAGTCCTTGCTCTCCAAGATACAATGATGAGACAGACCCTAGAGATGCTGTCAGGTGAGAGATTATCCATTAAGGGTCAGGGAAAAATAAGACAAATAGACTAAATATACTAATATGGACCAATACAAGACTAAAATAAGAGTAGTCATGGTTGCTGAGGGGTACCAAGGCCAATATTCATCAAGATGATAACAACAGAGAGGTCTGCTGTCTTCTTGGAGCCTGTACTCAGGATGTGACAGAAAACCTCCCAAGACTTGTCAGCTTGGATGACTACTACCCATACGTGGTGATTCACAATGGGCATACATGGAACTGCCAAAGGAAATGAAAGCACTGATAAAGGTTGTAAAATTTTTGACAAGAAATTGAAGGTCTTAGGTGTATGGATTGTGTTCTCATGATTGTTAACAATTCGAAGGAAAAGGTTTAAAAAGAGAAAGGAAGATTTGGGATGTGAATAGCTCGTTTAAGAGGAAGGTTTCTGGGGACAGCTAGGTGGCGCAGTGAGTAGAGCACTGGCCCTGGAGTCAGGAGGACCTGAATTCAAATCTGACCTCAGACACTTGACACACTTACTAGCTGTGTGACCTTGGCCAAGTCACCTAACCCCAATTGCCCTGCCTTCCCCCTTCCAAAAAAGAAAAGATGGTTTCTGTTTTGAATTTTTGGACTACAACTTAAAATAGAGGAATGAAAAGTTCCTGGTCAGGGATGGAATCCACCTAACAAGCTTTGGTAATCACTTATTTGACAGGAGCTTTGCTCATCTATTAAAAAGGGCTATAGAGTGAAGAGGAAGGGGAAGGAGATAGTGGAAACTGTCTACAATTATCCATGAAGGTGAATACACAGAATGTAACAAAATGAATTGGAGATTATAACACAAGGAGGCAAATTTGAACATCCATCCATCCATCCTTCTATCTATCTATCACTTAATGGGATGAGACCAATGAGGAGAATATGCCTCTGGAAGGGTACATTGTAAACAAAATCAACAGGTAAGTAAGAGGGATGGGGGGGGGGAGGGTATGGTGGTGCAAAGTACTATTGTGTATTAAAAAAAATACTTAAACTCATGTGAGGAAATCCAGGAAGCAGAGAGGATAATGGTGAAGGACATTTTGATGGAGATCAGTAAGGGCAGAAACAGAAAGCAGTGATATTGTCACTGGAATAGACTACAGACCACCTAGACAAAAACAGGGAATAGACGAGGGGTTTGCCTAATACTGAAGCATGATAGAGTAATGATGGAAGTCTCTGATTATCTTGACATCTGATGGAGGCTTCTCTCTGTCCAAAGCAAAGAAGGTGATGGTTTCCTGATTTGCCTTGATAGTTTCATCCTTCAAAAGGTGGAGGAAATAAAGGGAATTGGTATTCTGCATTGAATGCTCCCCAACAAGGTTACTTGGTGGAAAACATTGGGAATTTGGGAAATGACTTTCTTCTCCTTAGAAAGCTAGGCACAGTCTGACAAATATCTCCCTGATTTTGAATGCTTTGGAGAAAGGACAGCTAGGATTTCCTGTCTTCAAATTCCAAAGCGAAAGTCCAGGAGGGAAGGAAGGATGAAATTCTGAAGACACAGAGAAATTCCAGGTGTGGTGATGCATGCCTGTAAAATTGCAGGTGTGGTGATGCATGCCTGTAATCCTTGTTACTTGGGAAGGCTGAAGATAGCAGATCTCTTGAGTTTGGGAGTTCTGAACTACAGTATGGCCAAAACTGATCAGATGTCTACACTAAGTCCTGTGGCAATGTGGTAAGCCTCTGGGAGCAAAAGGCCATCAAGTTGCCTTTGTTATTTTGTTGTTTCAGTCATTTTTGAATTTTTGTAATGTCATTTGGGTTTTTCTTGGCAAAGATACTGGAGTGGTTGGCCATTTCCTTCTCCAGCTCATTTTACAGATAAGGAAATTGAGGCAAATAAGGTTAAGTGACTTTCCCAGGGTCACACAGCTAGTGTCTGAGGCTGGATTTGAACTCAGGTAGATAAGTCTTCCTGACTTCAGGTATGGTACTCTACCCACTTCACCACCTAACTACCCATCAGGCTGCCTAAGGAAGGGCAAACTGGTCCATTTTAGAAAAACAGAATAGGTTAAAGCTTCCATACCAGTAAGTATGGAGATCAGACCCTTGAGTGGGCCCAGTCTCAATCTTGTTTCCAACTTGGGCGAGAGAGGGAGTCACTGAGTCAATTAGTATTTATTAAATACCTACTAGAGCCAGAGCCTCTCACTAAGTTCTAGGGATACAAAGAAAGGCAAAAACAAACAAACAAACAAACAAACAAACAGTTCTTGCTCTCAGGGATTTCACAGTCTAGTGAGGGAGAAAGGGAGACCTGTTTTAAAAAAAGACACAAAGAGAAACAATCCTGATGAGGAAGAAAAGAGGACCCATTTCATGAGATCAATATGGATAAATAGGGAACTCATGCACCAGCTTAATTTGAAAAAGATGTATACAGAGCATGGATGCAACATCAGGTAACAGAGGATAAGGACAAAAGCATCAGTGTAAGGAGTACTTCAAGCTCAGAACAAACTGAGACTGATAAGTCATGCTAAGGACCAAAAAGGAGAGGAGGAACACTGCCCAGCAAGGGGGCGGGGATGACAACTGATGATGGACAGAAGGTGGAACTCAAAACCTTTAGCTTGTTTCTGATTTCTCTGCCAAGGTGAGTGATGTTTGGATTGGAAATGATAGAACAAAGTGGACCCTAGGAAGTTAATATTCTGAATAAGTAGAGACATAGCAAGGGAACACTAGCTGCCTTAATGAGTTCATATCACCAGGGCCAGATGAACTACAACCTCCAATCCTGTAAGAACTGGCTAATGTGATTATTGAACCAGTGTCAGTGACCTTTGAAAGATCATGAAGAATGGGAAGGTATTGCAGGGCTGGAGAAGAGCAAATGTCCTGATTTTCAAGAGGGGGAAGAGAATAAAGTGTGTAAGTTATAAGCCAGTGAGCTCGTCTAGGGATTCCTGACAAATTCTAGACTGTATCAGTGGTCTTGAAAAGGAAGCATCTGCCCAAGCCAGCATGGCTTCATCAAGAACAAAGTATGCTAGACTAACCTCTTTTTAGTTTTTTTGAAAGGGTTACTAGGCTGGTAGATCGGGGAATGCTATATCTAGAATTTATCTATATTTTAGCACAAACTTTGACAGAGTATCTCCAGATATTTTTGGGAACAAGCTATGTTGCATGCTAGTGTCCTCCAGTAGATTTAAACCTGGTTGGATGGCCAGACCCAACGAGTAGCCATTAATAGTTCAATGTTGACTTAAAAAGAGGGATCCAGTGGAGTGCCTCAGAGATCTCTGATTGGCCTGGTCATGTTTTAACATTTTTATCAATGACTTGGGTAAAGGGATTACTTATCAAACCTGAAACTGACCCCAAATAGGGAGGATTAGCTATCACTACTTGGAGTATTATGATCTACTCTAGGCAACTCATTTTAGAAAGGACATTGATAAGATGGAGGGTATCCAAAAGAGGTCAATCAGAATGGTGAAGGTTCTGAAGATCATGTCAGATAAAGAGTGATGAAAGGAATTAGTGACATTTAACCTGGAGAAGAGAAGACTTGGGGGAGACATGATAGCTGTCTCTAAGTACTTGGAAGGCTATCTGTGGAAGAGGGATTAGTAGACTTGCTGTGTTTGGCCTCAGAAGACAGAACTACTATAGGAGTAATGAGTAGAAATTGCAAAGAGCATATGAAGAATAAGGTGCAAAGAGTATGTCCAAACAATTAGAGAAGTCTAAAAATGAAATGGATGGTCTCAGGAGGTAGTGGGCGCTCCTACATGACTGAAGGACTTTAGACAACCTTTGAGATGACCAATTATTATGGATGTGGTCACAAGAAATCTCTTTCAGGTATAGTTTGGATTAGTTGGCTTCTGAGATTTCTTTCTGCTGGGAGATTCTATGATCCTAATCCCTAGTTTAATCTTTAGGCCTCCAGGGTCACTTAAATTGTGAGGATCAGGTTTTTGCTCTAACACCCTAGGATATACTGGCTTCATAGATTACCTTCAGGGCCTGACACTGGCGACAGTAATACTTAGCAAACCACAGCAAGGATCTGGGTAAGGCAGTCCTTCAAAATTGGAAATAATGATTACTCATGCTTATCAAGAACTTTTCTCACAACCACCATATCGATTTAATAAATATTTATTATGTGCTTACTGTGTACCAGGCATCGGGATTACAAAGACAAAAATGAAGTCTGCCTTTCCCCAAAGAATAGCTAACACTCAGATAAGTCATCACTATTGTAGATGAAGAAACTGAGGCTTAAATTTGCCAAGATCACATTGATAATAAGTGGCAGAACCCAGATCTGAACCAAATTTGTCTGCGGTTTGTTTGTTTTCTGACTCCTACCCTAGTGCTCTCTTCCCCTTTACTCCTCCATGGAGACATTCTTGGTTCAATCTAATCCTGCTGTCTAAATTATTCCTGGAGAATGTTACCTACCTCAGGGAAGACATTCCAAGAGAGAAGAGATCTCAAGAGAATCAGGGACCCATATTGCTTTCCTACCTTGCCCTCGCTGGAGAGAACAGAGAAGGAGACTTTGCTGGGGACTTCTATTTTTCTTTGTTTTTTTTCTTTTTATTGAAATAATTTATTTTTACATAATCTTTATTATCAAATATATCACCATCCCTTCCCCTATCCAGCAAGATATAAGAAATATTTTAAAAGGAAAAAAATCTGTTGAACAAAACTGGCCAATACATCAACTGTGTCTGATTGAATATCCAATATTCCACACCTACCTCTGCAAAGAAGGGAGGAAGGTGCATTTTCTCAACTGTTTTCCAGGACCAAACTTAATCATTGTATTACATAGCATTCAGTTCAGTTCAGTTTTGTTTTGTTTTCATTTATATTTATGTTTCCATGGTTGTAGTCACTATATATATTCTTTTCCTGGATCTGTAGCTCATTTGTCTTCCTATAATTCTCCAAATTTTTTATATTAAGTGTTTCTTATGGTGCAGCAATATCCTAGTATAGGATCATAGATGATAGGATGAGCAATATGGAACTGGAAGGGACCTCAGAGGTTGCCTACTCCACTCCCCTCACTTTGCAGATGAAGAAACCGAGGTACAGAGAGGTTAAGTGACTAGCACAGGTTCACACAGCTGGTAAGTGTCGGAGATTGGCTTCAAAATTTTATACCACTAAGCTTATATTCACATACCACAATGTTTAGCCATTCTCCAATTGATAGGCATTTACTTTGTGTCCAGTTCTTTGCTAACACAAAAAGTGATGCTACGAATAATCTAGTGTACGTGGTATCTTTATTTCTTTGACCTCCTTGGGATGTATGTATTGAAGCGAGATCTTTGGATCAAAGGGTATGGACATTTAGAACACCTTTTGAGTATAATTTCAAATTGCTTTCCAGAATAGTTGAGCTAATTCACGGCTGGGTAGGGACTTCTTGATGCTTGTCTTTGGAATTTGCCTCAGAAGATGTAATTGTTATCTGGGGCTGAAGCTGTCATTGAAGGGAGCCCTTGGCTAAACCCTGGAGAACCCCTAAAGCAAGGATGGTATAATATTCAGTGCTGGACTTCAAGTTAGATAGACTGGGTTAATTACTTGGATGTTTTGTTACTCATATTCTCTTATAATTTTTTTCTCTTTTTCATTGATTTATCAACGTATGCTCTTGTAGGTTTTAAATTAAAATTTCTTCTTGAAATCTTTGGTGATTTTATTACTTTCTCTTTTTATTCACCTGTCTCTCACTATATGACTTCTCCTCTTTTGATGATGGATTTATCCTTGTGGCTGGACCCCAGTGCTGTCTCAGCCTCTTCCCATGATGGGAAATTTACTTGCCATCAGCCATATTCCCTGCCCTGAGTAATTTCTGGGGAGACAGAACTGGCTTCAACTTTGTTTCCTATCCTTTGTCCTTCAGGCCCAATACAGCTTCATATGTGCTTCTGTTGCCTTTATTCTTTAGTTCTCTGAGCTGAATCAGCATCTTTTTGAAAGATTGGGGGAGAGGGGTAGGTTAGGGTTTGGGGGACAGCCTCTACTGCTTTGGTGTTAGAGAATCCCTAAGCCAATGAGGCAGAAGTGGAAGTACGGTTGTTATTCAATTGTTTTGGTCATGTCTGACTCTTCATGACCCCATTTGGGGTTTTCTTGCCAAAGATTCTAGAGTGGTTTGCCATTTCCTTCTCCAGCTCACTTTACAGATGAGGAAACAAGGCAAACAGGGTGAAGTGACTTACCCAGGGTCACACAGCTAGTAAGCATCTGAGGCCGGATTTGAATTCAGGAAAGATGAGTCTTCTTGACTCCAGGCCCTGCGCTCTATCCATTTTGCCAACTAGCTGCCCAGGGAAGCATGGTCCTCCCCTCCTATTCCTTCCTACCTTCAAAATGGCTGGGCAGAGTCAATATCCACTGCTTATTGCAACAGACTGATGGGGGACAAATATTGGGTGCACTGCCTCTGAAGTCTCTGAAGCAGCAGGGAAATCCCTGAATGAGTTTCAAAGCAGAAACTCATGGGTCAGTTTGTAATTCCTGGGTAGAGACTGGTGGTAGAGGAGTATTGAGTGAGCTCTTTAAGGTTTATCATTTGCCACGGTTAATTCACAAAGCTATTACTTTGCTGGACTCCTTTCTTTCTTGTCCTGTGGATACAGTTGGAAGTGCTCTCCCTTTGGTGCAAAATTCCTCCTTGGCAATTTTTTTTTTTTGAGTTAGCAAGGATTGGAAAAATTCTTTCAATCTTGTTGGACACGTGACCCAGACCCTTAGATTTGGGTTTTAATCCCAACTGTGATACTTACTAGCTATGTGACCTTTAAACTCTCTGTGCCTCAATTTCCTCATCTGTAAAATGGAGACAATATCTATATCAACTAATATCAGCTATATCAACTAATATCAACCTAGATCAGCTAAGTGGCACAGTGGATAGAGCTCTGGGTCTGGAGTTAGGAAAACTCTTCTTCCTGAGTTCAAATCTGGCTTCTGACAATAACTGTGTTACCTTGGGCAATTCATTTAATCCTATTTGCCTCAGTTTCCTCATCTGTAAAATGAGCTGAAAAAGGAAATGGCAAACCCCTTCAGTATCTTTACCAAGAAAACCCCAAAATGGAGTCATGGAGAGTCTGACGTGACTGAAAAATAACTCAACAAAGTACCTATTTCATAGAGTTGCTTCTAGGTTCAAATGAAATAACATGTGAAATATTATAGCTTCAAAAGCTACATGTGTCTATACAGGGCGTCTCAAAAGTCCGAGTGCAGTTTTGGAACCATGAGAGCTTGAAACTGCACTAAAACTTTTGGGACACTCTCTATTATTACTATCATAGCCTGGAAGGGTACTTTCTGAGGAGGCATTGCCCACCCCTGCAACGCTGACCCTTTTATGCTTTTTATATCTCCTTCCTTCAGACACAATAGTCCCCTGTACTTGGCTCTCAAATCAGAGGATCCTTAGGCCAAGAAAGGCCCCCAAAGTAATTTCCCTAGGGAGTCTCAATCCTCCATGGAAATTAGAATCGAAGAAGAGAAAAGGTTGTAGCACTCATTGACCAAGCTAAATGGTTCTGGTCTGTGCAGAGCATTTAAGGACATTCTGGATACTAGAGCTATAACTAGGGCAGAGTGACTAGAGCTTTTCCTCAGGGCACCAAATTTAGAGGGCACTGACTGCACTTAGAGTTCTTCCAAGAGCATAGAAACAATAGAATTTAGCATCTAGTTAGCAAGAATAATTAGTTAAAATAGAAAGCTACAGATGGCTGGCTGCAGTAAACTATCACTTCTCCACCATGCTCCACATCCTCAATCCCAACTGAACGCATATTTCCTCTCACGTTTCCTGGGTGCAATTTGTGGTACTATGACTGGCTATGCCTCTGCCTGAACCTTAGGGCCTAAAGAGAAGAAGGGGCCCTGGATTTTCCTCACCCTAAGAACGATGCTGCCCCAGGGCTCCACTGGCTTCCCTTGAAGCCCTTCATCCTTCAGTACTAATGTCCAGGCAGGCCCTGGGGCCAAAGGGAAGAGTGGTTGGCATTGTTTTTCTATGGCCTCTTCCTCCCTCTTCAGCCTCTTTGGCTTAAGAGCTGACCAGGGACACTCAGAAGAATAAACTAATTAAGGTAAAATGTGCAAGAATGGTGCAGAGCCTTGTAGATCATAAATGGGAACGGCAAAATCAATGGCAGCCCTTCCGCAGGCGGCAGCAGAGGGGCCTGGGCGACAGGAGTAATGGGACTCCATGATTTAGGAAGAGCAAATGCTCTGGCAGCTGCAACCTGGGTAATTAGGTGTGTCAGGAAGACAGATAAACAGTGAGCCGTGTGGGTCGATGGTACAGGTAATAAACACCCGGGCGCTTGCCCCGGGTCCGTGTCAGCACGTCATCCCTCCTGCCAGCTCCTTGTTGCTGCAGACGGCCTGGGGTGCCTCGCTAGGGGCCAGACGACAGGCTGCTGAGGGAAAGGGAAGGCTGCTGGGAGCCCAAGGACCTTCCCAACTCTCCTGGAGGAGCCTGGGAGAGGACAGGTGAGTGAGGAGAGCTCGGAGGGGTGGGAGGGGGACTCGGACCCCCAGCCCCGGACTACCCAGCCCTAGAGGATCCCAGGCCACTGCTGGTAATAGGGCAGTTAAGGGAAGTCCTTTTTGGGTATGAGTCCTCATGCAAGCTGAAGCCTTGGCGTGCGATCAATCAACAAATATTTATTGCTGAGACAGCTTGATTTAGAGGTAAGTGCTGGACCTGGCATCACAGGAGCAGAGGATTTAGAGCTGGAAGTGGCCTTAGAGGTCAACTAACACAAGGCCCTTATTTTACAGATGTGGAAACTGAGGCTCAGGGAAGTCCTGTGACTTGTACTCGCTCACAACTGTGTGAAACTAAAACCTTAAAGTTCGTACAAATGTTAGCTATTCTTCTTGGTGCTCTCAGTCACATGGGCAGCATCTGAACCCAGGTTCTCTGATTCCAAATCCATTGTTCTTTCTATCAGACACACGCTAAATCCTCTTTCTAATACTTACTAGCTGTGGACTATGGGCAAGGGAGCCACTGTGCTTTCTAACCTGTACAAGAAGGGTGATATTTACACCATCCCCCTCACAGGGCAGTTATGAAGAAAGGACATTGTGGACTCTAAAACACTACCTAAGTGCATTATTGTTACTGTATTGTGGTGGTTGTTGTTATCCCCAAACATCTAGTGTGTTCCAGGCACTGGGCTAGGCACCATGGGAGATACAAAGAAGTTGGAGACATGCTATCCATTCCCAGGAAGTTTACAGTTTAGCTGGGAAACCCTTCCTGATGTCTCCAGTGTGTCTTACCCTCTAAATCATCTTCTATCCATTTTATATACATATATGTGTGTGTGTGTACACACATATATACATACATACATATATGTACTTATACATCTACGTGCATGTACGTATGTACTAATGCATTTATGAACATGTATGGATGTCTACACAGGCTAGACTAAGCTATTGGAGGGCTGGGATTGTTTTCACCTTTGTGTTTATATACCCAGCATCTACTACAATGCTTAGCACATAGTAGGTGCTTAATAAAGGTTTGTTGGTTGGCGGACTGATAAAAAGGCAAAGCTAAGCAATACAAAGCAGGAAGTCATGATACATTATGAAGAACTGGGAGATTAATAAAAAATGAGTGGTGATAGCAAAAACTTGTTTTTACATAGCACTTTGAGGACTTGCCTCCAAACAACTCTGTTAAGGGGACTGAGGCAAACAAATGTTAAGAGTCTGAGGCCAAATTTGAACCCAGGTCTTTTGGAATTCCAGGATAAAGAGAAGGAGTATTGAGGCAAAATTAGGGGATGGTGAATAGTCAAAATTTGGTTGGGAGGGAGGAGAAGGAAGGGAAGTCATACTGTGAAGCAGAGGGAAAGAAACCTGGAGAAGGGAGTTGCTGTCAGACTGTGGAAGGCCTTGAATGCCAGGTCAATAAGTCTGGACTACAGGTGATGGGAAGTCACTAAAGATTTTTAAGGAAGACACTCAACTAATCTGATGGTAAAATATAGCATTAAGAGCACGGGACTTGGCATTTGAATGTCTGTAAATGAAGGCACTGGAAAAAACAGCGGGGGATGGGAGATGCAGTGCTTGACCTGGAGTCAGGGAGACATAAGTTTGGATCCTTCCTCAGTCACTTGCTTAGTAGTGTTACCCTGGGCAAGTCATTTTACTACCGAGTCTCAGTTTCCCCATCTTTGAAATTAAGAGGTTGGAAAAGATGGCTCCTAAAGTCCTTTTCCAGCTCGAAATTTATGATCCTATGAATACACTCCCCTTAGGATCTCTTCTGGGGCATCGAGGTGGCACGGTGGATAGGAGTTGGGCTTGAGACCTGAGTTCAAATTTGACCTCAGACACTTAGTAGCTGTATGACCCTGGTAAAGTCACTTAACCTGTTTGCTTCAGTTTCCTTATCTGTCAAATGAGCTGGAGCAGGAAATGGCAAACTACTCTAGCATCTTTGCCAAGAAAACTTGTCTTGGGGGTCACAGAGAGTCAGACATGACTGAAATTACTGAACAGTAAGAACAAGAGGAGGCATCTCTGCTAGCTGTATCAATCTGTGATTTCAGAGCAGAGTTTTAGGAAGGTTGATTTGGCAATAATGTGCAGAATGGTCTGGAGTTGGGAGAAAAGGGAGGCTTGGAGACCAGTCCAGTGAGAAGGTGAGAAGGGCTTGAATCAGGGTGGTCATAGTAGGAATAGAGAGGAAGGGTTAGATGCAAGAAACACATCTAAGGAAGAATCTACAGGACTTGGGGATGACTACATGTGGAGAGCACAGGAGAAGCAAAAAGTAAGGAAGCCTCCGTGTTTCCCAGCTTGGATGACTAGGAGAATGGTGTGTGAAATAGGGGCATCAGGAGGGTGAACCCATTTGGGGAGACATACAGGATAGGAGATCACAGATTTATAGCCAGGAGGGACTCTGGAGGCCATATAGCCTTTTCATTTTATAGACGAGGAAACTGGAGCCCAAGTGCCTTGATATCACTTGGAGAGTATCAGAAGCAGGATTTGAACTCAGGTCTTTTGATTTCAGAGATACTGAACCATACCACCTCCCAGATGTTAAGTTCTGTTTTAGACCTGTGAGATGTGAAATAATGGCAAGACTACCCAATAGAAAAATCTGGGAGGCCTACAATTCTGGAGCTCAAGAGAAAAATCCGAGAAGGATATATAGATTTGGAAGATATTTGCATAAAGGTGATAATTAAAGCTATGAGAGCTAATGAGATTTCCAAGAGAAAGGACATACAGATACAAGCAGAGAGCAAAGGATTGAAGAATAGGGAGTATTTGTGTTTGGGGGGGGTGGGAAGAAGAGAGGCACGTATAGTAGATAGAGAAGCAGCAATGAGAGAGTCAGAGACAGAGACAGAGGGAAAGAGAAGAGAGATAGAAAGACAGAGAGGGGGGAAGGAGGAAAGGGGAGAGAGAGAGAGATGAAGGAGAGAGACAGAGAGGGGGAAGGGGGAGAGAGAGGGATGAAGGAGAGAGAGAAAGAGACAGAGACAGAGAGGAGAACCAAGATATTCTCTAACCCAAGGGAGGAGAGAGTTCTAAGGAGGAGGGTGGCCATTAGCCAATCAATACGCATATATTGAACCATCAGGTGCTGGGCTTTTTAAACCTTATCCCCTAAGGAGTAGGAGGAGCTTCTTCACTCCAGCCCTCTCTCTGCCTAGTCCCCATCTTCCAAAGGGGAGCTGTAGGAGCTCTCTGGGGGCAGTTCAAAGGGTGTGAATGTGGGGGTTGGGAAAGATATGGCATTAAAGGGCCTTTTCAGTGGAGCAGCTAGCCCATTTAGGGCTGAGACAGCACCTCATTCATCTTTGTATTCCCCACAGTTACTATTACCACTAAACTGACATTTATATAGTGTTTTAAGGTCTGCAGAGCACTTCCTATATACTAGCTCATTTGAAACATACAGTAATCCTGTGAGTTAGGTACTAAGAATATTTTCATTCCCACTCTACAGAGGAGGAAACTGAGACTGACATAGAGTAAATTAGTTGCCTCAGTGTCCAAGATGGGATTTGAACCCAGGCTTTCATGACTCCAAGTTTGGTACTAGCCACTACAGAATGTTGCCTCCCACCGTGCCCTGTTCGCAAGTGCCCATAAATATTTGTTTAACTATACTGAGTTTAATTATCTTTCCCCCAGGGGCTGATCCAACCCAGGATATGGTCCAATCCATACTTTATTTAGCACTACTGAATGGAGAGGGATAGGCTGGCAGGTAGACAGAGTCAGCTATATATTGCTAAGGAGGAGAGTCAATGATATGGCACCAGGCAAAAACAATGTCCGTGCCCTAGGAGGTGATTGGGACATTCAATCAGAAATGCTCTGGGTGACTTGGCTGATGAAAATCTGCAGAATTAGTCACAAGTCACAGGGAAAAGGAAATCAAATGGTGCAAATCAGTCCAGGTGAAGGGATGTTTTAATGTTTTAATAAAATTTCTCTCTATCCTTCTTCAACCTTCAAAATAGACTTCCTGTTGCCTGGTCTTCAATATACCTTAAAGATCCTACATTAGACACAGTTTGGTGGTTTGGGATTGGACAACAATCATGGCTTGTTAAGAAATCTGGTTTCATGATGAGGGCACATCCGTGAGCCAACTCTCTGAGTCTCCATACTGTCTTGCTCTTGGTGCTGTCCTGCCCATCCCCCTCCTCACCACTTGCTACTCATCTGATCATTTGCAATTGAAGTCTGTTAGCCGGGGTGGGGGTAGGGCAAGCGAATAAGACTTGCCTATGAATATGAAATTGCTAAATGTGGTTGGGACCTGGGATAGCAGAAGATCTGGGGTCTTGGTCAAGAGGCAAAAGAACATGTTTTTGAGGGGGAAGGTCCACAAAAAATATGGTTTGAAGGTCACAAAATAAATATATTTTAGGAGTGGGAGCTTAGGAATTAGCATACTTAGGGGTCAGGATGGCGGTGAATTAGGTGTGAGGATTGAGTAGGCATGGGAATGGAGGGATTCCCTTTATCACTTCACACAGGACTGCTCATCGGTTTGGACTACTTGAGAGGTTAAGGTCCTTGGCATAAGCCAAATCGTTACTTGTGTCCTAAAATCTATCCAACCCCTACAGAGTGGGAAAAGTGCTCAATTTGGATTCATTCAAGACCTGAGTTCAAATTTCAACCCTATTACTATCTCTGTGTGATTTTTGGTAAATCTTTCAACCTTTTTCTGGACTTGTTTTGTGGTCTGTAAAATGAGGTTAGCTTGATCAATGAAATAATCTCTAAAGCCCCTTCTGACTCCAGAGCTGTGACCTGCCATGGCACCTGGAATCCCCAGTCCTGGAGGTAATTCTTTGGATTAAGTGGTATCTGGATTAGAATGCTTCCTGATACCACTCTGCTTCCATGCAACCTGGTAATATAGCATCTTCACTCTTTCTTTGGCTTTTCTTAATCCAAAGACCCGAAGAGGTTAAGATTGTCCTATAATCAGAGGGATGAGAATGCAGATCTTTCTGAGTCCAGGTCCTGCACTGTCTCCACTATGTGGTTATTGGTCACTCTCAGTCTTCTGAATCAACCAGTCAAACCCATACCCATTGGCATCAATAACATCCTGAAAGCAACCAAGATGACCTTTCCAGGTCCCTATTGTATCCCATCAGAACATCTTCCACATAAGCAAAAGGATCTTCAAAGACAAATGGTCCTAGCGGTGTTGGTCCTGGGGTGGAGCTCCCAGAGACATCTTGGGCTCCCCATGGTGGCCAAGGGATGGAACAGCTAAGCACAGAGCCAGCTGGACAGAGGGGAATTGCTGACACAGCACAAGTGTCTCTGCTCCCCATCTCCGCCTACTGTCAATGAATCAATTGAATCACTCAACTGAAAAATTAACTCAAAACCACAGACATCCCTCAAACCCACAGAAGGTCACCGAGAAGTGTGGAGCCAGAGCTGAGGCTGCTGGGCATTGGGGAGGGGGGAGGGCAGGGAAGAACTTCCGTCTCCAGGATGGTCACCCCAAGCCAGGTCCTCAGCCCCAGAGCAGGCAAATGTTAGGGCACTCATCTCCACGATGACCATGATTTCTTCTCAACAAATCCATTTTGTCTGCTTATATCTGAGGTGTTCCTGTCTTCCCCAGATGTAGGCTACCATTCTGACATAAGGGGGAGCCTGTTGTTGTAGAAGGAATACTGTTCTCGGTGTATGAAGACCTGAGTTCAAGGTCCGATTCTGACACTTTGTGACCTTGGGCAAATCACTTAACCTCTCAATCTCAGTGTCCTCATCTGTATATATTATTAATATGTTTATATTAACATATTAAAGCCTTATAGAGCTGTGAGCCATTATGATCTTCCCTTTGGGTTGCTAGGTGGCATGGTAGATAGATCACTGGACTTGAAGTCAAGAAGATCTGAGTTTGAATTCTGTCTCAGACAGTTACTAGCTGTATAACCTTGGACAAGACATTTAAACTTTTAGCCTCAGTTTCCTCAATTGTAAAATCAGGGCAGTTGGACTTGATGGTCTCTATAGCCCTTTACATCTAGGACCTTATGAATATTTCTCCTTCTAGAATCTTCTTGCTTCTATTCTGACTCTCCTTCATTCCCCTTTTCCATCCCCTGTCCCCCTTCCTGCCCTTTTCAGTCACACCTGCCCTGTAGCTCCAGTCTGCAGCTGGACTTTAGATGGATCTTGGTCTCTCCCCCTGACCTTGCCTCCAATTAAAGAGTTGATCAGCTCATCAATTAACTTTGTCCCAATCCAATCTTCCCTTCTACTGAGAGCAGTAAATCCAGCTGGATAATCATGCCCTGATATTTGTGTAGGGATAATTACAGTCACACAGGCCTGAGTTGGTGGCAAGATGAGATGAAAACCCATAAAATACCACTCGGGTGCTGGGGCTCATTGTTTCCTGGCTTCTCGAGGCTGGCGGTTGGCCAGGCAACAGCACCTTCCTCTTGCCTCCTCCTAGCCCTGGCCCTGGCCTTGAGCCCCATCTCACATCCTAGCCTCCCCAGGTCCTATTCACAGGGAGCAGGGAGCCACCTGAGGCTGGATCTCTAGGTCTCAGTGAGCCTGGGACCATCAAAGGCCTACTTTTTCCAGCTTCCCAAAGCTCAGGTGGCATGTTCCCTTAGCAATAAAGGAGGCCCCAGGCCTGCCTTTCTTACTAAAAGAGGTCCTGTTGGTGAGTAGTAGATGGCTGCTTGGGGCTGAAGGAGGCACAAGCCACATCGCTCTGTTTGTCTATTTCCTAGGCGCTGATGCCCCTCCCTGCCTTTTTCTCCTCTTCCCCAACCCCATTTTCCTCTCACTCATTCAATCAATTATTTCACTGAGGCTTCAGAATCCTAGATTCAGCTCAGAGAGTTATGGCAAGGAACAAATAAGCTCAGATGTGAAAAACAGCTTTGGAAACTGTAAAGCCCCACACCTTGAAATTTCACATTTGCATAGAAACCTCACAGTTCTCAAGGCAACTTGACCTACAACAGCCCTGGGAAGTAAGCAGGGGCAGGTATTGTCCTCATTTTTACAAATGAAGAAGTGGGGGGGGGGGGGCTGGGGATGGTGAGGGACTCCCCAAACAGCCCACGGTTTGTGTATGTCAGAGAGGCGTCAGCACGGTGCTAAGGATTTAGACTCAGGAGATCTGGGCTGAAATCCTGCCTTCTCAATCTCAATGTCCTCATCTGCATATATTATTAATAAACTTATATTAATATATTAAAACCTACTTTAGTTATTGAGTCATTTTTCAGCTGTGTTCAACTCTTTGTGACCCCATTTGGGGTTTTCTTGGCAGAGACACTGGAGTAGTTTGTCATTTCCTTCTCCAGCTCATTTTACAGATGAGGAAACTGAGGCAAACAGGGTGAAGTGACTTGCCCAGGATCACACAGCTACTAAGCATCTGAGGCCAGGAAGAGGAGTATTCCCTGACTCTAGGCTTGGCACTCTATCCACTGTGTCACCTAGCTGCCCTAAAATCTGCTATTATAATTAATATATTAAGGCATTTACCACCTATGTGACCTTGGGCTAGTCCTTCAACCTCTGCCTATTTCTTCATCTTTAAAATAAGGGGAAAGTGGATTAGATCAGGAGTATCAAACTGAAATGAAACAGATCCCTGCAAGCTGCATATTGCCTTAGAAAACCACAAGTTAACATTATCTATGTTTTATTGCATGTTTATTTTGTTAACATTTCCCAATCACATTTTAGACCTTTATTTATTTAGAATATTCTTCTTCTTTTTTACATTTAGAGTTCACAATTCTCCCTCTCCCCCCTTCATTGAGAAGACAAGCAATAGGATATCAATTATCCACATGAAGTCATTTCTGATTCCATTTCAATCGTGTACTCCAGAGTGTTGGGAGGTGCGTGCAGCCGTGAGTTTGACACCTTTCAATTAGATGACTTCTAAATTCCCTTTTGGATCTAAAGCTATGATTCTAGGAACTGAGGTCTTTTGATTCCAAAGAGCAAAATATTTATTGAATTGTATTAGCTTTTGGTGGGGCAGCTAGGTGGTGCAGTGGATAGAGTGCCAGTCCTGGAGTCAGGAAGACCTAAGTTCAAATCCAGCCCCAGATACTTACTAGCTGTGTGACCCTGGGCAAATCACTTGACACTATTTGCCTCAGTTTCCTCATCTGTAAAATGAGCTAGAGAAGGAAATGGCAAACCCCTCCAGTATCTTTGCCAAGAAAACCCCAAATGGAGTCACGAACAGTTGGATACAACTAAAATAAATGAATCATAACAACAAAGCAGGGTTGGGCACAACACATTATTGCCTCATTAATGTATTACTACCACTGCTCTTCTTTTCTCCTGCTAAACCTCCACCATGGAGACTGAGGTAGGTCTAAGATAGATTTTGTGGGTTTTTCTGTTTTTGCTCTAGACCTGTTATTTTTTCTGTGTGTGGAAAATTCCTTCCAACCATGTGGCTTGACAACTTCTTAGAAAATTATAATTTTAAAGAGTTGCCCTGGGCATTGAGAGGAAGTGACTTGGCCAGGGTCAGACAGCCGGTATGCATCAGAAGGACTTGAACCCAGGTCATCTTGGCCCCAAGGCTAGCCTTCTATCTGGACAGGTTAGAGGTCTCAATCAGGTCCCCACAGATCCTGAAAGAGTCTAAAGAGGCATACTAGAAAGTCCAATCCTCTTTTGGCTGGCTGTGCTCAGGAGGGCCTTTGGCAAGTTTCTACCCTGGTTCAGATCAACACACGTAACCAGTGGATTCTATAGCATGTACTCAGAATGTGCTGTCCTCATTTCGGCATGGGCAGGGTTGGCAGTTAAGAGTCTCTGAAGAAGCCTTGAGGAGAAGACCTATATCTGCCCCTCTGAATCATAGTACCTTGTAAAATAGGTTTCTTTATGAGATACTCTGGGGACCCTGATCTGACTTGGCGATCTTTGGGCTAGAGATAGCTTTCACCTTCTCCTCTGCCTCTCCTATACTGGGTCCAGGTAACACCTTGCTGTCAGTAATAAGCATTAGGAGACTACGTCTAGACCTTGCTCTAAGAAGTAAGGTCTCTATAGGCCTTCCTCACCCCCACGAGTTCCTTAATGGAGAAATCTAGGGGCTCTCTGGGGAGATGCCAGGAAGCCCTCTGTGAGAAGACATCTATAGGAGAGTTAAAAGCAAGTATTGGAGGTAGAAGAGGAAAGAAGGGAACTTGCCAGACTCCCTACCTGAGAAGGCATTGTTGGTGTTAAGGAAGTAGATTTCCTCCTGGCCATCCCCATCAATGTCACAGGCAGTGACCCCAATGGCGTTCCCCTGCCGGTCCCGGAGCGCATAGTAGGGGGAGCTTCTTTCATCCACTGCAATGTTCACCAGGCGCTGCTGAGCTCGGTCATACTTCAAGACCAGATTGGGGCCATTATACCTGAGGGAGAAGAGAATAACAAAGAAAATGGAAATGGGAAGCAACATCTCTCTCCACACATTCTCAAATGAACTTCAACCCTTCTCTGAACAACTTGCAAAAATATTTATCCAAAAAGACTTACATGAACTGATACAAAGTGAAGTGAGCAGAACCAGGAGAACATTGTGTACAGTAACAGCAACATTGTACATTGAATAACTGTGAATGACTTAGCCATTCTCAGCAATTCAGAGATCCAAGACAATCCCAAAGGACTCAGGATGAAGCATGCTATCCATTTCCAGGGAAAGAGCTGATATTATATGAATACAGACTGAAGCACGCTATTCCTTCCTTTCTTCCTCCCTCCATCTTTCCTACCTTCCCCCTTCTTCTCCTTTTTTATTTCTTCCCTCCTGTTCAAGTCTTCTTGTACAAAATGGCTAATACAAATACGTTTTACATAATTGCACACGTATAACCTATATCGGATTGTTTATTGTTGGAGTGGTGGGGGAGGAAGGGATAGGATTTGGAACTCAAAATTCCTTTTAAAAACTGTTTTGACATGTGACTGAGGAAAATACAAGATATTATTTAAAAGAAAAAAATATTTATCAGAATAAGAGTTGCCCAGGTAGGCCCACCCTACCAGGTTGGTGTCTCATGGGAGCCTGCTGAGCATCCCATGACTGGACCCGAAAGTCTGGCCACTAATGAATAGGGCAAGGAAAAGAGAGTCTGGCTTTTACTCTCCCATTTGAGGTCAGCTGTCCACATGGCGTCCAAGGTAAAGAGCAGGACAGAAGGCCCCACTTTGGCCTTGGGCCTTCCAGGATGAAGAAGTACCAGGGGAATAGAAGCCATTTTGAGTGGGGGTTAGATACTTAGAACCTGACAAGACACTTCCCACATTTAAATCACACATTTGACATTAGCATCTCAGGCTAGAGAGTGTGAATAAATATAGCTAGATTAGGTCAATCCACTGGATTTCTTTGACCTATTTCTTTTGTTTAAGGATACCCAAGCACGGTTTTGGCCTCCCCATCTTAGCTGAAATCATAGCTTAGTGGTTAGCAATGATGGTGTTCTTACTTTATAGGAAGAAAGGAAGAAAAGAAGCATTTACTAAGTGTCTGCTATCTGCCAGGCACTGTGAGAATAACCTTGGGCAATAAATGCCGTTATTAGTCCCACTTTACAAGGAAAACTGAAGCAAACAGGGAGTAAAGTGACTTGCCCAAAGTCACTCAGCCAATAAGTGTCTGAGGCTGAATTTGTACTCAGGTCTTCCTGACCCCAGGCTCAGCGCTCTGTCTGTTTTGCCATTTAGCCACCTCTATAAGATAGGTAAAGAGCCACACAATAGGTACGGTAGGAGCAACAAATTTTTCCATTCCCAGTTCAGTCCCCTTTCCATCAGTAACACTGCCTGGCACATAGTAGGTATTTAATAGACAACAACAAGTATTTATTGAGTACTTACTATGCTCTAGACACTGTGCTAAGTGTTGGGAATATATAAATACATGCAAAAGAAAGTCCCTGCCCTCAAGGGGCCTATAGTCTGATGGGGTAAGACAACTCAACCAAAGGAGCTGAGAAGCAGGAGTGTGCGTGTGTGTGTGTGTGTGTGTGTGTGTGTGTGTAAGAAGGTACCCAAAGTTCAAAGAGTCTGTGATGGAGGAAAGGAGTGAGCATGCCTGGCCTTGGCACTTTCTCAATACGGAATTTCCAGGAGGCATTCACCAATGGGAGGAGATGCTCACTTAATTAACCTTACTCTGCTCCTCTCCACTTGATTCACATTTCATTAATCCTTGGAGTTCTCTGAGTCAAGTAGGTTCGGGTCCCCCAATTATTAAGATGCCTCATTTTATATCTCACCTGGAAAATCTGAGGTGCCAAAAGAGAAAATAATTTGCTGAAGGTCACCCAAAGAGGAAGGGAATAACGTAAAGGAGAGAATTCTAGCATCCCACCTTCCAAATAGAGCTCTCTGCACAGCACCAGCCTCTTCTGAGCTTTCCAGAGGAATCAAGCCAAACCCCAGGTATGTTTAATTCCTTACACTCCCTCTCCTTTGTTTTTAACCTGCTAGTATATCTTAAGGGAAATTCAACTGCCTGTTTCTGATTAGTCCCCTTCTTAGAGAGCTCAGGGCCAGCAGGCTGAAGTCTCCAAGGTCTCTGAAAGAAGTCACTTTCTTGTTTTCCTAAAATGAAGCCAATTTAACCCTCTTCACAGTTACCCAGGATTTGGAGCCAGTGAAGTTGGAGGATTTTTAGAAAACTGGCCAGGTGCCTCCTGGCACCCACTGTGCATGAAAGGGGGGAAAGGAAACTTATTATCTGCTGAGTCAGCAGCATGGGTGATGGAAGGGAGCTTGTTAGACACCTTAACAAAGAGTGTCTGAATTCTGTGTGTCAGGGGAGGCTACATGACCTATGAGAGGTGCCTAAGACAGAGAGACAGAACACTGAGGTCCCAGTGCTAGCTCGGTCAGCACTTGGCTGGCCAGCCTCAGGTAGGAAGAAATGCTTAATCTGAGTGAAATATGATTTCCTTAATCTTACTAGTAAAAGAACCCAGGGTACATGATACCCAGCCTTCTCCATCCGAACACTATGTCTTGCCTCCAAAAGCCATTATCTTATAATGATGATGATGACGATAATTATTATAACAATAATAACAAACATTTATAAAATGCCTAACCTTTCTCAGCCAAACTCCTTGAAAAAACCTCCACTTAATCGCCTCTTACTCTCTTTTAAAACCTCTGCAACCTGGCTTCTGACCTCATCACTCAATTAAAACTACTCTCTCTCTAGTAGTTACCAATGATCTCTTAGTTTCCAAATAGAATGATTTTCTCAGACCTCATCCTTCGTTGCCCTTTATGCAGCACTCGACACCATTGACCATCCTCTCCTCCTAGATGCTGTCTCCTCCTACCTGCCTGCTTTTTCTCGGTCTCTTTTGTTGGCTCATGATCCATATTCTGCTCTCTAACTATGAGTGTACCCCAATGTTTCTGTCTTGGGCTTGTTTCTCTATTCTCTCTCTGTTCTGTCACTTGGGGACCCTTATCAGCTCCCATGGCTTGAATCATCATCTCTATGCAGATGACTCACAGATCTATATTTCCAGCCCTTGTCTCTAGCTGCCCATCCCCCACCATGAAGATGCTTATGATTCTAGCATCCACTCCTTTTCCCCAGCACCCTCTCTCCTTCTTGTGGCTAAAGCATATTGAGTCTCGGAGGCATTGATTTACAAGAGGAATAAGTTCACCATTTGTATGGGGTTGGTAACAATTTCATCTGTTTAGGGCTGAGGTTCTTAACTGGAATGCATGAACTTGTATAATATATCTATATATCTTAACATATAGACACACATATATATATATATATAGCTAGATACATATGCGTATGTACATGTATGTATCTATGTACATATAGATATACAAAGATAGATATATGGGTAGAAAGATAATTATTTCAATAGAATTGACTTCCTGTGTATTTTTTTATGCAATTAAAAACATTATTCCGAGAAAGGGTTGATAGACTTCATAAGACTGCCAAAGGGGTCCATGACCCCCGAAGAAGCTAAGAACCCTGGCCTAGGGCAAAACCAAATGTGCCTCAAAACCCAGAGATCTCAACTTATGTTAGTTTGCTCGAGATCTTTCCCCAGACTCATACTCCTGTATTTTCCAGTGTCAACCATAGGATTGGAGGATTGGAGACTAGAATGAACCTTAGTGATCTTCTAGTCTTACTTTTTTCCTTTTTGAAGACAAAGAAACTGAAGCCCAGAGATGTTAGGAGATTTATAATTTCCTATGAGAAGTGAATATATCTGTGACTTAAGGTGCCAGCCACAGGATAATAGGATTTAGAAGTCCTCTAAGCCAATCATCCCATTTTGGCAGGTGGGGAAACTGAGGCCTGGAGAAATTAAGTAACTTATCCAAGGTCACACATGTGAACCACATTATTCCCTTTGTTCCCATTACAGGATCATATGTACATGGAAGTATACATGTACAGATGCATATATATCTATCTATGCATGTGTCTATATGTTTAGATATATAGATATACAATTTCATGCACTCCAGTTATGATTTAGAGCTGGATAGGACCATAGAGAAGAACTAAGCAAACCCCTTCATTTTTATAAATGAGGTAACCATGGTCCAGACTTTTGTGACTTGCTCAAGGTCATGTAGGTAGTAAGTATCAGAGGTAGGATTTGAACCCAGGTCACATGACTCCAAATCCCTTGCTCTTTCCACAACACATTGATGCTATGCTGTTGAGTTTTTTTTAAGAGGCAATCAGGGTTAAGTGACTTGCCCAGGGTCACACAGCTAGTAAGTATCTGAGGCTGGATTTGAACTCAGGTCCTCTGGACTCCAGGGCTGCTGCTCTATCCCCTGCGTTACCTAGCAGCCCCTGATGCTTTCTTAACCAGGACCCAGGTTACCTATCTTCCTTGTATTCCTCTAGAATGTTTCCCACCAGCCTTAGCTCTTGGTTTCTGATTGATGATGAAAAAATAAAACCACACTCTCAACAAGTCAGTAGGACACCTCTAGATTTCACTGGTGGCTAATATTCTTCCCATCAACAACTTAGTGGCCCATTTCTTCTTTCACCATATTCCTGTTCCCTCCTGCACTTAAAAGAATAGCACAGAATGCTGCCTCAAGTAAATGATGGGCAACTTTCCACTGCTTTCAACATTCCAGACCGTCACAAAGGCTCTTCTTGTGCCCAGGATCTTGCCTCTCCAAGCTGACATAACTGTCAAATTAATATTTCTACCAAAATGATAATTCTCAAAATACAAATCTGACAATGTTATCCTCTCCCTTCCCCGCTCAAAAATCCTCACTGGTGCCCTATTGTTTCTAGGATAAAATACACAATCCTCAGCCCAGCTTTTTAAAGCCCCTTATAATCTGGCTGCCACCTACCTTTTCAGGCTTATTTCACATTACTGCCCTTTACATATGTTCTGTTTCAGTCCAACTGGCCTGCTAGCTTTTCCTCTAGCTCAGGCTTAAATCTCCAGCCTTTGCACAAGCGACCCCAACATCCAGAAAGCACCCATCCCTCATTTCTGCCCCATAGAATCCCTGCCTTCCTTCAAAGCAAAGCTCAGGTACTATGCCCTCTATAAGGCTTTTCCCGATCCTCTACCCTTCTCCCCTTTCTTCTTTAGTACTTGCTTCCTCTTGAAATGACCTTGTATTACTTTGTATTTATTTACCTATGTATAGGTAGGATTCCCCACTCACCAGCATATAACCTCCTTGGTGGCAGCGGACTATGTCATATGTTTGTCTTCCTATGTTTGTCTTTGTGTCTTCCACACCAAGCCCAGGGCCTTCCACATAGGAGATCTCAAAGGGTGGGCAACATCAATTGTTCAATACACTGAATATGGCAAGAACTCCACCTGGCATGTACTGAGATTTAATTCAATGAGCATAGTATAGTTAGTGGAAAGACCACTGGATTTGGAATCAATTCACCCAAGGGTGACCCTGGCTGTCTTACTTAAGAAGTGGAGCTCTCTGGGCTTCCGTTTCCTTGCTTTTGAAATAAGGGCGTTGGATTAGATGACGGATGGGAAGCCCTTCTCTGACCAGCCCTAATCATCTGTGGTTCTGTGGACTGGGGAGGAATGCACCAACAGACACTGCCCCTATGTGAGCCTGGGTAGACGTGGTGTGCAAGGATCAGAATCAGCCTCAGACGATCCTGTACACTCATCATTTTCTTAGCCTCAACCATCTTTAAAACCTCCAGGAGAAAATACAAACTCTTCAGCTAGGCAACTAAGATCCTTTCTCAGTCTGGCTCCAACCTAGCATTCCAGGTTAATCTCCCATCATGCCCTTCCATGTACTTATAGTACAAACAAGCCAGCCTCTGTTCCCAGAACTCAGTCCATCTTCTGCCTCTGAGCTTTGGTACAGGTCGTTCCCACCATGCCTGGAATGTACTCCCTCTTTATTTCGATTCTTAGAATTCCTGTTGTTATTGTTGAGTCATTTTTCATTTGGATCCAAGTCTTCGTGACCCCATTTGGGGTTTTCTTGGCAAAGATACAGAAGTAGTTTGCCATTCTCCTTCTCCAGCTCATTTTATAGATGAGGAACTGAGGCAAATAGGGCTAAGCAACTTGTCCAGGGTCACACAGCTACTAAGTTTCTGAGGCCAGATTTGAACTCAGGAACATACATGAGTCTTCTTGACTCCAGGCCTGGTGCTCTATCCACTGTACCACCTAGCTGCCTTTAGAATTCTTAGCTCACTTCCAGACTCAAGTTCATGTGTCATCTCCTAGGAGAAGCTTTTTCTTGGTTAGTAGAATTCCAATAGCTCAAATGATCTCTTGCTCAAAAGATTATATAAATATTTACCTGTTTACATGGGAGGCAGCATGGTTGCTTTAGATTCAGAAGACTTAGGTTCAAATCCTGGCTCTTTCGCTGAAATACTCAAGAAGACTCTTTTTTCTTTTCATCTTTGCATCCTCAGCAATTGGCATAATGCCTTAAAATAATAGGTATCTTTTCCTCTACTGCATTATTTCACTTTACATTATTATTTGCATTTTACAGGTGGGAAAACTGAGGCTCAGGGAGTCTAAATGAGGTGCCTTTGGTCATAGAGTACCAAGGATAGATTCAAAACCAAGTCTCTCCTAACTCCAAACCTACCCCTACCCCCTCCATAATAACTTGGGTGTATCTGAATTCACTATTGTTTTGGTCTTTAATCTGTATGTACTTATATATGTGGTCGTCTCTCCCATTAGAATGTAAGCTACTTTAAAGTAAGGCTTATTTCATTCTCTGTGTTTGTTTGAGCTTAGCACAAAATGCTCATTGATTTTGGCCAATCAGCGGGATCCAACAGAAAAAAATAAACTACGGGCTAAAAAAAATGTAAGCACTTAATAAATGCCTATTGGATTGAATTAGATATTTAGAGGAGCCAAATGTGTTTATTAGAGCACTAAGGGCACCCTCATAGACCAAAGAGAACTCAGCATTCTTTGAAGGTATTTGTTGCCAGCTTGAATCCTTGTGATCATTCTCTAATGTTTGTCATAGCACCTTCTACTTGCCAAATGTTTATAGTCACTCTCACCATTGTTTACAATAGCATTGCTCAACATCATTCTCCCTGTTTCACAGATGAACAAACCAAGGCACAGGGGAAAGGGACTTATTGAAGGTCACAAGATAAGTCACAGGGTGGCAGAGCCAGGACTAGCCTGAACCATCAATCGATTGTTCGTTCAGCCTGCTGGTTCCTCCATTTTTATTTATTCCCTCTTTTGAAATTCAACAGAGGAACATAAAGGTGAACAGGAACTGAGCTAAGGGGGGCATTCGGGTAGATGGTATACTGGTGGTGGATGAAAGAAAGGGCCCAAGCATTAACTTATGCCATGGGAGACCATTTTTTCCCATCAAAGGCCACCTACACAGAGAAAAAAAATCAATTTAGTAAAAAGCAAATTTGAAAAATTAGTGAAAAAATAAAATGCTTCACTCATTTGCTTTTTCAATTAAGAAGAGAGAATTCAAAACGATTTGACAAATACAAGTAAATAATGTACTTCAGTTCTATTTATTGCTAGTTAAGGGGGGGAGGAGAGAGAGAAGAGAAAATAGAAGAGGGAAGAAAAAAGAGAAAAACATAAAAAAGGACATAGAAAGGCAATCTGGTATAGTAGAAAGGGCACTGGGTCTGGAGTCAGAGGGTCTGGGTTCAAATCTTGGCTTTGATACTGCTTAGCTGTGTCACCGTGGGCAAGGAACTTAATCTTTTTGGGCCTCAGTTTCCTCATCTGTATGAAGAGGAAGCTGAACTATCAGGGCTCTTAATCTGAGGTCTATGAACTTGTTTTTAGAAATAATTTGGAGATGGTATTTCAATGGAATTGGTTTTCTTTGTAATTAGTTTCCCTTACAATTTCAATATAATTGGTTTCCTTTGTAATCCTTTGTATTTTATTTGATGCATTCAAAAACATTTCTGAGAAAGGGCCCATAGATTTCACTAGACTGACTGCCAAAGGATTAGACAAGGAATAAGAAAGGGGTCCTTGGCACAAGGAGATGAAGTATCCCTGAATTGGGGGATTTGATGATCTCTCCTTTCTAATTCTAATTACATGATCTTATGACATAGACAAAAGAATGTAAGGTACAGACTTAGGAAGAGAATAACAGAGTTATATGGAGAAAGAAACAACGAAACCTACAAACTCAGAAAAAGACCACACACATGGGAAGAGAGATGCAGAGAAAGATACACACGGAGACACTGACACAGAGATTCTGCACCAGCCCAGTTTGACTACAAAGTAAGTTTATGTTAAGTTAAAAAGGAGCCTCTCAGTCAGTGTTCTTCACTTAAAAATCTAGTTTTCTGTTTATGTTCAGCTGTAAACTTGTTTGAACTTCGCAACAACCAGGTGGGGGAGGTACTGCAGTTTCCATTTTATAGATAAGGAGACAGAAGCTCCATGAAATTGTGACTTGCCTATGGTCATAAAGCTAATAAAGGTTGACAGTGAGATTTGAACTTGGGTCTTCCTGATTTCAAGTCCAGCTTTTGTCCTCTGGACCAAACGATCTCCCGGTAAAGTTTAGAGTTGTCATTTGAGTGTGAAAAAAAGCATGCATCTTGTAGTTGGGACAATGTGAAATGTAACACCTACTGGTAACAGTATATCCTAATTGTAGCAAGAGAATTGAAGGGGGAAAAAACCCCTAGAGCTTCTGGTGCTGCAATTGTGAGCTTAAAGTTATAAAGGCAAATGTTATATTCCTCACCTAGAGGAAAAGTGTAAATCCAGAGACTTGTTAAGTATTATTATTCAGGTACAATTACTAGTGCTACTAGTCCTAGTGAGCTGCAATTAGCGAAGGAACTCTTTGGAAGAAAAGAAAATACTCTCCCGAATGGCGATCAAATGTCCGCGCTGATGTAGGAGAGATTCAGGATGTTCTTTTCTCCTCTTTTTTTTTTTCTTTTTCTTTCCCTGGCCTCCACAAGAACCATTTTCTATTATAAAAAACCAATTCAGTATCCGTTGGTACATAGTGCTCTTCCAGCCACAGTAGAGTGATTTACACAAACTCAGTCCCTGCCCTCCAGGGGCTTACAATTTAAATCTGACAACACCTTAGTGATTGAACACAGAGGAAGGAAACATAAAGAGAATTTACGAAAAAAACAATTGGCAGACACGTGGTGGGGCTGAGTATTTTTATAGTATGCTTAGTTGATAATGTATTTGATTCACCCTTCAGCACTGTGTTCTATTAGGTGGAGAGGTGTTTCCTTCCCCCCTCCCTCACATTTTTCCATTATCTCCTGGAAACAAGCTTATTCTTATCTCAAGAAAAGAAAATCCCACCCAATGAATCTTTTAAGTGTGTACGGCCGTGGGGCCTGACTCTTTTTTGTGTTATTCTCCCAGCAATGTGTTAGAGCAGCAACTCAGGATCAATCACTGTTCTTCCAGGATATACGAATGAAACCCACAGAATTTTGGAGTGGATGCCAAATTCCTGGCCTCCAGAGCAGGAATGGAGGTCAAAAATGAGGCAGATTCCTTCTGGTGATTAAGGGTAATCCACAAGGCCCAAGGGAAGAACGTCAGGAAGAGCAAAGAGGGCTAGGTTCCAGTTGTGATCCTGAGATCATTGTTGGATCAAGCCAATGCTCGTTTGAATACAAAATCTAAAAAGCAAGACAGGAGGCAGGGGCACAGTTTGCAGCAAGTGGCTACCAATCCAGGGAGCCGACTTGGAAGTGTAATATAATCAATGTGCTGTTGTTCAGTCATTTCAGTCATGTCCAACTCTTAGTGACTCCATTTGGGGTTTTCTTGGCAAAGATGCTGCGGTGCTTTGCCATTTCCTTCTCCCCTCATTTTACAGTTGAGGAAACTGAGGCAAACAAGTTTAAGTGACTTGCCCAGAGTCACACAGCTAGTAAGTGTCTGAGGCTGGATTTGAACTCAGGAAGATGAGTCTTCCTGACTCCAGTCACAGTACCCCATCCACTGTGTCATCTAGCTGCCCTGCACAAGACAATAGTAATAATTAATAATAGACTTCCCTGCACAAGACAGTATCCTTAAACGATGGTATGCTAACTAACTAAAGTCTGGAAATGAATATTGTCAAGAAATGAAATGAATGAAATTTTCAACCACATTTTATTTAATTGGAATATTAACAAATAACATCTTCAATATGATTTCCATCATTTGTGATGCAAAGGTTGATGCGCTTTGCAAGATTCACGTGAACTCGATGCACTAACTCCACAGTGCCGTCAATTTTCCTATGCGTCCAGACTTTAGGGACACCCTGTATACTCCTTTCCCTGTAAGCTATGGGACCAAGCAGTGTGAGGGTGTCTCTGGGTGCTGTCCACTTCTGTGCAAAGAGATTTTGCTTTTCCTCTGCAGAACCTTCCCTACAGAGGTCTAAATGAACCTCATTTCCAACCTGCAGGTCAGAAAGCTGAGCAGATGAATCCTTAGTGTTTGCATATGCTTACTCCTTTGGGATTGTGCGAGCTTTCTTTTTCTTTTGATACAAGTGCTTGGTTTTTCTCAGAAAGGAAGGGCCATGAACCATAACACTCTCTTTTACAAGACAGATAAGAAAAGACTAGCAGCAGGCTTTTGAAATTCAATGTATGACATGAGAAAACAGGGGAAATGTATGATGGGAGTCCAGCAGGTGCTATCCCTGTGTGGAGAGGGTTGGTGCTCTAAGATAGGGATGGCAGGGAGGAACCCTGAAAGAGTACGGAGCTTCTGGGGAAGAGATATACTAAGTCACAGAGTGTTTGTTCTAGGTGAGAAAAAAAGGAATCTTATGGGACAGCACACAATCTTTAAAAATGCATCGTGGACTTTTTTCTTCCTTTGTATACATTCAAAATTTTAGAATGTGAAATAAATAGAATGTTTATTACTAGGTGTTTAGGTTTATTAAGCAGTGTGGTCAAGAGATGTACTAGGAAGATCTCTAAGCATCAAGTGAAACCTACTTTCCCTGAGGACTGGGAAGCAAGAAATGGTAATGTTGGTGATAAACACAGATGTCATGATATCCAGGTATGGGTTAATATCACTATCAGAACCAAGGATGGGAGTAAAAACTGAGTGGCCCTGGCTCTGTCAGACCGCTTCAGTTGGTCAGCATGAGGATGTCTTTTGGATAGGGGTAGTGTGTTGTAGATACATCTAAGGAGGGATAACTGCTGCTGGTAGTTATTAGGCTGGAAGGCAATTTAGAATTATAAAAATAAAATGTCCATACCCTTTGACCCAGAGATTCCACTGCTAGGCATGTGCCCTAAGGAGGTCATTGACAAAAAGAAAGGCTCCATTTACACCAAAATATTTATAGCAGTGCTTTTTGTGATGGGAAAGAACTGAAAGCAAAGTAGATGCCCCTCAATTAGGGAATGGCTAAACAAACTGTGCCTTGTGAATGAAAAGGAATATTATTGTGCTATAAGAAATGACAAACATGGGGCAGCTAGGTGGTGCAGTGAGTAGAGCACCGGCCCTGGAGTCAGGAGGACCTGAGTTCAAATCTGGCCTCAGACACTTGACACATGTACTAGCTGTGTGACCTTGGGCAAGTCGATTAACCCCAATTGCCTTATCTTCTCCCTTCCAAAAAACAAACAAAAAAGAAATGACAAACATGATGGATATAGAGAAGCAAGAAAGATTTATGTGAACTGATGTAAAGTGAAGCAAGCGAAGCCAGGAAAACAACATATAACCGCTATAAATGAATAGTGCAACCACTATAAAGCAATCAAGGCTGAAGGTTTTGAAATTGTAAAGGCCAATCTTGGCCTCTAAGAAGAGATGAGAGAAAATACCTCCTCCTTATCCTTTGCAGAGGTAGGAGTCCACTGATGTGGAATTTTGAATATAGCATCATGCTTTTTTGATGTATTGTTTGGTTTTGCTGATTTTTTTCTCTTCCTCCTTTAAAATATTCTTTGTTATAAGGAGAGGCTTTCTGGGAGGGAGTAAGGGAAGGATAAAGGAGGAAATGTAGGTGATGTAAAAAAATAAAAAATATCAATAAAATCTTTTTAAAAAAAGAACCTAGAAAAAGATTGGCTGGTTTTGTGGAGACTTTGCATAGATCGGTTTGTCTGCAGAAGGATTCTGACTTCAAGGGCCTTGGAATGCAGGTATGATAAGAATAATTGATATTTAATTTGCAGTTTAAACTTTGCCAAGCACTTTCTATATATGATCTCATTTGTGTCTAAGAACAACCTGTAAGGTAGCAACTAGAGGTATTATTTTCACCATTTTGCAATGTGGCTCAGAAAAGCTACCTGACTTGTCCAGGGACACACAGCTAGGACATGTCAGAGGTGAGATTTGAACCTATGTCGTACTGACTCACTGGAGAAGGAAATGGCAAACCACTCCAGTATCTTTGCCAAGAAGACTCCAAATGGGGTCACAAAGAGTGAGACAGGACTGGAAAATGACTCAACAACAACCACTTACTGACTCTACGCTCTGCACTCTATCCATGTGGCTATTCTTGCACCATTATTTGGGATACTCTGGAGACTTCCCTGATGTGAGTGTGATTCTCTGTCTCTCTCCCTTCCGGCATGATGACCCATGAGATGCTGGTCCAGGCAGCTGTCAGTCAGTTGGCATTTATTAAGTACTTAATTCCTGCCAGGTATCGTGCTGCAGAAGAGACAAAGAAAGGCAAAAAAGTCCCTGCCTTCAAAGAACTCACACTCTAATGGGGCGTAGGGAAGAAAACATGCAAACAGTACATACAAGATACATACAGAGCAGATGGAAGGCAATTTCAAAGGAGAAGACACCAGAAGCTTGGAAAGTCTCCTGCAGAAGGCGGAATTTGACCAGTATCTTGAAGGAAGCCAGAGAAACAAAGAAGCAGAGGAGAGAAGGGTGAACATTCCAGCTGGGAGGAATTGCAGGTTGTCCATAAAGTGGGCTGGGCCATCAAGCATATGGAGAGGATGGAGCATCAGAAGCTTGGAAATGTAGGAAGGAGCCAGAGGTTGGGAAGAGGCCAAGCTGAGGAGTTTATATCTGATCATAGCAGGATGTTTGTTGTGCAGGGGGGCAACATGGGCAGATGTATGCTTTAGGAAGATCACTTTGGCTGCTGAGTAGATGGATGAAGGATTGGAATGAGCAGAGACCTGAGGCGAGAAGACCAATTAGAAGGCGATTTCAGTTGTCCTGGAGAGAGGTGAGAAGGAGGGCCTGAACTAGAGTGGGAACTGTGTGAATGATGAGAAGGGGACATATACAAGAGATGCTGTAAAGTTAGCAAGATTTGGCAAAGGATTTGATATATTGAGTGAGGGGAAAGATGTAAGGATAAAGCCAAGGTTTCAAGCCTCGGTGGATTGGAGGATGGAGATGCCCTTGATGGTGATAGGAAAATTTGAAAGATGGGAAGGATTGGGGGAAAAGATAATGAGTTCCATTTTAGACATATTGAAGTTGAGATGCCTATGGGGCATTCAGTTCGAAATGGCCAAAAGGCAGTTGGTGATAGGAGAGTGGAGCTCAGGAGAGGAACTAGGGCTAGATAAATAAGTCTGGGGATTATCTACATAGAGATAATAATTGAACTCCCGGGAGCTGATCAGTTTTCCCAGTGAGATAGCATATAGGGAAGATGAGGGGATACAGGACAGAGCCTTGGGGGGCACCCATGTTTCATGGGTATGATCTGGATGAAGATCCTACAGAAGAGATTGAGGACTGTCAGTGGTCTGCTCCTACCGGAGCAGAACCAGGGGAGAGCAATGTCATGAAAACCTAGAGAGGAAAGAGTATCCAGGAGGAAATGGTGATTGACTCTGTCAAATGCTCCCAAGAAGTCAAAGAGGTTCATAACTGAGAAAAGGCCATTGGATTTGCAATTAATAGATCATCAGTAACTATAGAGAGAGCAGCTTTAGTTAAGTGATAAAGTCAGAAGCCAGAATACAGAGGCAGCATCATCATCATCATCGTAATCATCATCACAGCTAACATCTATATGGGCAGCTAGGAGGTGCAGTGGATGGAGTGCCAGGCCTGGAGTCAGGAAGACCTGAGTTCAAATCTGGAATCAGACACTTCCTGGCTGTGTGACCCTGGGCAAAGTACTGTAACCCTGTTTGCCTCAGTTTCCTCAACTGTAAAATGAGCTGGAGAAGGAAATGGCAAACCACTCCAATATCTCTGCCAAGAAAAGCCCAAATGGGGTCACAAGGAATCAGACACAACTGAAACAACTGAACAACAATGATGTGCCGGGCACCGTACATAGTGCTTTATGATTGTTGTCTTATCTGATCTTCACAGCAACCCTGGGAGAGAAGTGCAGTTATTTATCCCTGTTTTATAGATGAAGAAATTGAAGCGAACTGAGGTTAAGAGATTTGCCCAGAGTTATACAAGTAGTAACTGTCTTGGGCTGGATTTGAACTTGGGTCTTCCTGATTTTAAACTTGGTGCTCTAACTTCTGCACTACCTAGCCACTTGAGAAGAGGGCAAGAGGAGAGAAAGCAGAGAAATCTAGTGCAGATAATTTCCTTAAGGAGTTTAGCCGAGAACAGAGGAAGGATGGTAGGATCTAGGGAACGTTTTTGTTTGTTTGTTTTCAAGGATGAGGGATCCATGGGTGTTTTTGTAGGTAGCAGAGAAGTCAGTAAGTAGGAGAGATCGAAGACTAGAGAGTGGGGATAATCATGGGCTCAATGGGCTGGAGAAGGCAAGTGGGTAGATGTAGAGGGGTTGGCCTTGGCAAGGAGAAGGGCAGTCTCTTCATCTGATGGAGCATCAATAGAGGAGATACTGGGGGAAGATATCTGAACGATTCAAAATGAAGAGGAAGGGAGAGGGGGAGCTCACAGTCTTCCATTTTTTTTTAATGAAGAATGAGACAAGGCTCTCAGCTGAGAGGGTGGTGGGGGGAGAGGTTTGAAACAGTTGCTACTAGAGAGTGGGATAGAGAATTGATTAGGGAGGAGTAGAAAAATTGCCTGGCTGTAATGAGGGCTGAGCTGAGATTAGATAACATAAATTTGTAGTGGGCCCAATCAGCTACATGTTATGTGCATGTTTTCTTTTGCCTCTGCGCCTGTGTGATTTGGTTTTTCCTGGTACCTTTCTGGCGGCTGGGAGTCTGTTGTCAAATTTGTGGGTAAGGACTTTCTGAGATGTACTATGCTACATCTCTGAGGTGGTAACTGTTGACTCTCCTGGTTGACCTTGGGGTGCTACAGACACAGTAATCTTCAGTCGGATTGTCGGGGGTGATGGGGTGAGGGGAGGAGGCATGCCAGCTTGGGATAGTTGGGTAGTTCCTATTACATTCTTCAGAGTTAAACTTGTTTTCCTTATTAACACCACATGTTATTATTCTGGATGCCATCTAAAGGATGTTGCCCCACTCAGAGTACTTTGGAAAAAAAAAAGAATAATCCCACAGATGTGAGACTGGTCACTGTAGCCCTGAAACAGTACGTTGGAGCCACTTTGCATACCCCCAGGGTCATTAAGATAACTCCAAAGGGACATGGTCGAATAATCTTTTATTCTTCCTCCTATACTTTGAGGAGACAATTTGATCTGCCCAAAAGACTTCTTAGGACATTGGAACAAAAGGTTTAAAAATGAACACTTCCTTCAGAAAGGAGGGTAACGTTACCCTCCAGAGCATTACCCTAAGTCACCTCGGATTGATGAACTGGGTCTTCTTCATTTGTAGAAAAGAAAAATGACTTGGTAACGGGCACACCATAGGTCAGGGCCACAACCAAGATTAACCCTGGCCTTCCATTTAGCTCTCACTTCCACATTTCTGCTTCCAGAAAATACAGCTAGCTGACCTTACAGATGGCAGACGATGAGAACGGGAAGCAGAGAAAACCCATGGGGACCAAAACCATTTGGAGGAAGCACCATGACCCTGAGACTCAATCAATCAGTCAGCCAACAAGCTTTTATTAAGGGCTGGGTATAGGAGAAAAGTTGTTCTATCTCCCACCACTTCAGGGCTCTTCACTTTAGGGAGACCTCTTCAACAGTTTAATCTCACTAATGACACCTTGAGGTGCTCAATTCCTTGAGGTACAAGAATGGCAGTGATCTCTGTCCTCACATTACCATCAACAACTTTTCTCTAGTGGACACTGAAAAAAGAGAAAAGGAACTCTCTAGCACATTTAGCCCGCTAGACCTTGTTTTACAGTTAATTTGCATAAATGCATCCATATATTGGATTCACCTACCAAGACCATAAATTCCTCGAGGGCAGAGGTCTCCTTTTGTTAATTTCCACCACCCCAAAGGTTACTAACACAGGCACTGGGTAAATGTTTGTTGTTGAAATAGTTAAGCACCAAAAAATCCCCATGAGCCAAGCCAAATTAGATATCTTCCTAGAAAATGAAGTGGAACCCACATCCCTGCTACTGAGCCCTATTGTCAAATGTGTAAGAAAAGAGAAAAAAAATTAAACCTAGCAGGAGAAGGTATCTATTTTTACCTAAAGCCTTTTCTTGAAGTCTAGAAGCAATCTGGCATCTTAGGACTGGAGGCTTCAAATACTATGTAGTGAAAGTGGAGAGAAAACATATGGCACTATAAATTTTCTGTATTAATATTTCCATGGGCTAAGCAGTTAAGTGCAGGCCAAAGCAGAATTTGCCAACTGGCACTTTCATGTGAGTCAATGACACAGATACCATGGTACATAGAGTGATGGACCTGGAGTCCAGAAGACCTGGGTTAGATACTTATCTTCATGACACTGGGTAAGATACTTATCTTCGTGACACTGGGTAAGTCATTTAACCCTTTCTGAACCTCAGTTTTCTCATTTGTATAATGGAAATAAAAGCATCTACCTCATAGAGTCACCAAGAAGATGGAATAAGATAACACCTGTAAAGTCTTCAGCACTGTGTCTGGCACATAGTGGGCATTTAGTAAATGCTTGTTTCCTCTAGCCCCAGGGTCATTGGGAGGATGAATAGGATAAGTAGCTATATAAATGTCAGGTATTATTATAGGCTCATAGGATGACAGAGTTAGATACAGAAGAGACACCAGAGACCATTGATTCCAACCCTCTAATTTTACAGATAAAGAAACTGAGGACTAGAGAATCTTAGTGACTTGTCCAAGGTCATACAGGTAGGTCCTTGATGCTCTGGTACCCAGGCACCTGAGCCCAATACACTGTGTCTATTGTGATCAACACATCAGATGGCCAATTCTATGTGAACCTGATGGTTCTAGGACTCTCTTGGGCAACCTTTATTCCCAAGGACATAGGAATACCCTCCTAGCATCTCTTCTCTGGTTTCTGCCCCTCCTCAGGTTAAGGTTAGGGGACAGTTTATCAGGAATGGGGCAATAAGGCAGTGTAGTAGAACACATACTGGCTATAGAGTCAAAGGACCTGATATGACTTGTGTGACAGTTGGATAAGGTGTTTTAGGAGGACCATAAGGTTGTCTTCTCATTGGAGTGAAGCAGCAGCAGGATTCAGCAGCTCCCTGGGTATCTGAGGAGCCCTTTTTAAGGATTGCATTGCTCATCTCCTGATGTGAAGAAGGAGCTAGAAAAGCTGCCCTAAAAATTGTCTGCTTCACCTAAACTAACCCTGGCCTGCTTACCATGGCAGGCAAAGATCCTACCCTGCACTCAAAACATGCAAAAAAAATGTACAAAAACTTCTGCAAAGATGATTCCTCTCACAATTGGTACATGGAATATGTGCACGTTTATGAACAACAAGAAATCCAGCAGACCTGAAAGACAAATAGCTCTTGTGAGAAAACTCAGCAAGTATCACATCCAAATAGCAGCCCTGAGTGAAACAAGGCTGGTAAATGAAGACCAGCTTACCAAAGTCAGAGCTGGATACACATTTTTCTGGAGTGGCTGCCATGATGAGGAGCACCATGAATTTGGTGTAGGTTTCACAATCAAATCTAATCTAGTCAGTAAGCCATGTCAGTAGTTAAGTTGGTAAGTAATGCCTCCCAAAGGAATGAATGACAGACTCATGACAATGTGATTGCCACTTGCAGGAAAATGCCATGCCACCATCATTAGTGCATATGCTCCCACCATGACAAACCCTGATGAGGTCAAAGAAAAATTTTATGAAGGCCCAGAGATCAACATCATCAATGTGCAAAAAGAAGACAAGCGTGTAACTCTGGGTAATTTTAATGCCAGAATAGGCACAGACTATTAGATGCGGCAGGGAGTCCTTGGGAGAAATGGAGTCAGAAACAGCAACACTCACTTAAAATTGAAGACTCGTGCGTCTCATGACCTCATCACCAACACTGTCTTCCATTTACCTAAATGCAACAAAACTTCATGGATGTCACAGCAAACATTGGCATTTAGTAGAGTATGTTATTGTAAGGAGAAGAGACAGAAAGGATGTGAGAGTGACATGATTGGCACAGAGTGCTGGACTGATCATAGGCTTATCCTCTCCAAGCTAAACATTCACATTCAACAAAAGCAGAGGCTCCAAGGCATGCCTATTATCAGAAGACTAAATGTCAACAGATTAGAGTGCTTCTCCTTGAGGGAACAGTTTGTTGCTGCTCTGGAGGGAAAGCTGAGCCAACACAGAGTTGGTAACAGTGGAGCAGAAAAAGAGTGGGCAGCTTTCAAATATTTGCTGTGCAGTACCACATTTACTCATCTGGGCCATAACACTCACAAACATCAGGATTAGTTTGATGAAAATGATGGGGAAATTCAGAAGCTGCTGAGCAAAAGACGAGGACTCCATCAGGATAGTTCATTTGTCTCTAAAAAGGCAATGTTTAACTCCATCAAAACTAAGGCGCAAATGAGGCTTAGAGAGATGCAGAATTCTTGGCTCAGTAAGAAAGCAGATGAAATTTAGTCTTATGCTGATAGTAACAATCCAAAGCATTTTTTTATGATGCTCTGAAGGCTAGTTATGGGCCAAAGACATATGGTGTATCTCAACTACTCAGTGCTGATGGAGCCACACTGATCAGTAATAAGGACATGATCCTAGAGTGATGGGCTGAAAACGTCCATAGTGTTTTCAACAGACTATCATCAATCAATATTGAAGCCATTGGCCGTTTACCTCAGGTTGAAGTCAATCCCTCTCTAGCCAAACTTCCAAATGAAGAGATTTTGAATACTATTAGGCTCTCCTCATGTGGCAAAGTGGCAAAGGTGCTGATTCTATTCCAGCAGAGATCTACAAGAGATGGGCTTCACTGCTCATACAATAGCTGATGGCAATCTTCCAGGTTATATGACAAGAGAAGGTTATCTTCCAAGAAAATAGAGATATCTCCATTGTCCATCTCTATAAAGGACAAGGAAATAGGTGGTCCTGTAATGATACCACAGGTGGGTATCTCTTTTAGTCATTGCCAGTAAGATTCATTGCCAGAGTCCTCTGTACTCAGCTAGAAGATGGTCATCTACCTGAGAGCCAGTGTGAATTCAGAAAGGGCCACAGTCAATATGGTGTTTGCTGCCCCAAACTTCAAGAAAAATGCCAGAAGCAGAACAGAGGTCTGTATACCAAGGCCTTTGATACTGTCAGTCATGAGGGCACGTGGAAGATCATAACAAAATTTGGTTGCCCAGAAAAGTTCATCATTGTATGTCTGTTTCATGATGGCATGCTTGCATGGGTTCTGGACAATGGATGATGCTCTCAAGCTTTCCCAATCACCAATGGAGTGAGGCAGGATTGTGCACTTGCTCTCATGCTTTTTAGTATAATGTTTTCAGCAATGTCAGATGCCTTCAATAAGGATAAAAATGACATCAGGGTCAATTACCTGACTGAAGATAAATTATTTGTCTAAAGTGGAAGGAGAGTTGGTGCGTGACTATTTCTTACAGATGATTGTGCACTCAGTGCAGCCTCTGAGACTTAGATGCAACAAAGTATGGATCAATTCTCTGCCACCTGTGTTAATTTTGGCCTAACAATTAACACCAAGAACACTGAGGTTCTCCACCAGTCAGCTCCACACCATCCATATGTGGAACCATTGGTTATAGCAAATGGAGAAATTATGAATTCTCTGGATAAGTTCACTTACATTGGCAGCATCCTTTCCAGGGATGTGCATATAGATAATAAAATACACTGCCAACACTAGCTCAGCATTTGAGAGACTCCAAAAGAAAGTGTGGGAGAGAAGAGGTATTAGATTGTTTTTCAAACTGAAGGTCTAGAGCCATTGTGCCAACCTCATTGTTGTATGCCTGTGAAACCTGGACAACATACCAGTGCCATGCCAGGAAACTGAATCGCTTCCATTTGAATTGTCTTAGGAAGATTTCTGAAGATTACCTGGCAGGATAAGGTACCAGACCCTGAGGTCCTTTCTTGAGCTGAACTGCCAAGCGTCCAGCAGGGAGCACAACTCTGACGGGCTGGCCACATTGTTGGAACAGCAAACATACATTTGCCTATGAGGAAGACTCATGGAAGGCAGGCTCTCCCATGGCGATCAGAAGAAGCGATACAAGGACACTTTGAAGGTCTCTCTGAAGAACTTTGGTATTGATCGTGAGATATGGGAGACACTGGCACAGGCTTCCAGCATGGTATGCCAGCATCAAAGAAGGTGCTATGATCAAAGCAGAATTGGAGTAGCTCAAAAAGAAATGTGAGAAGAGCAATCTAGGGACATCTCCATCTAAACTGTTCATACGGACAGTATGAACTATTGTATTGGTCTGATCAGCCACGGTTGGACATACTGTACATTGACCCTGATGTCGTGATGTCATTTTGGTCATTTTTGAGCATAAAGGACAAAAAAAACCCCAACCTTGTGTGACCTTGGCAATCACTCCACCAGCCCTGCTGGGCCTCAGATTTCTTGTCATTAGCAGGCAGAGGCTGGATTGTTTGCTTCTGAAATTCCTTCCAACTTTGGATCTATGATTGATCCCCGTGATCTGATCCTGTCAACCTAATCTCTCATTCACTAATTACTCTTCATGTGAGATGGCTTTCAGACACTTTATCAACCGATATTCCTTTACTATCTATTCTCTAGTTTGTCAAAGTGAATACTTAATTCGTCAGCAATTGTGTCATCATGGGGAACTACCACAATAGAAACTCCCTCCATTAACAGAAATCACAATCCGTGTATAACTTAGTAGACAAATCCTAGAGAATTGTTTGAGGTACATATAAGTTGGGGTACTTGCCCCAAGATCACACAGCTAGGAAACATCAGAGGTGAGAATCAATCAATGAATGTATTAAATATCTACTGTATGCCAGGCATGATGCTAGGTCCTGTGGATATAAAGACAAAAGTGATGATCTCTGTCTTCGAGGGACTTCTATTCTAATGGGGGGAAAACAGGCAGGTGGTTAGGTATACACAAAGTACATACAAGGTAACCTTGATGGGGAGGGCACCAGCAGGGATGACCCAGAATTCTATCCCCTGGGCCAGGCTGCCTCTGGTTCATTCATATTCCTCTTTTAAATGATGTGCTCGTAACTGAGAACAACACTCCGTATTCTGACCAAAGTGGAGTACAGTCAGACCATTACACTTCCTGGCATCTTGACTCAGTCTTCCTTTAGTGCCTGAGTTTTTTTTTAGTAGCTTCTTTACAATGTTGGCTCATATTGAACTTGTGATCAACTAAACCCCCCAGGTCTTTCTCAATGCTATCAAGTCAGTCCTCCATCTTGTATTTGTATAATTGATTTCTGAACCTGCAAGCTGTAGGGCTCTACATCTGTCCCTGTCAAATTTCATCTTGTTGGTTCAGTTCAGTATCTCAGCACATTGTGACTCAATCCAGTTCAACATTTATTAAATGATTCCTGTTTGCATAGCCTTGTGCCAAGTGGTAGGGAATACAAAGGTACAAAACTACCCAGTTCAGCTCCCTCAAGGAGCCTACAATCTCATGCGGGAACACCTATATACAAATTAGCATAGTACAAAGTAGAATGGAATCCAGGCAAAGAAAGGATTCAGACAAAGTGCCCCAGAACATTTGAGGCAGGAGTGAGAATTCTACCTCTCTATATTCTGTCATATTGACTCTCCTTCCTTGCTCCATAATTTTTGCAAAATTGGTAAACATATCTTCAATGACTTTGTCTGAATCCTTGATAAAAATGTTGCATGGGAAAGGGCAAGGGTCAGAATGTCAAAGCCCTTACTAGTACCTGCATTCCCCTTAGGCACAAACCCAATAACCCTCTCAGAAAATAAAATTGGGTTAGTTTGGCATGACCTATTCTTAGTTAACCCATGTTGGCTTCCATTAGTTACTATTTTTGTTGTTGTACATCAAAGCCCTTACTAGCACCTGCATTCCCCTTAGGTACAAACCCAATAACCCTCTAAGAAAATAAAATTGGGTTATTTTGGCATGACCTATTCTTAGTTAACCCATGTCGGCTTCCATTAGTTACTATTTTTGTTGTTGTACATCAAAGCCCTTACTAGCACCTGCATTCCCCTTAGGTACAAACCCAATAACCCTCTAAGAAAATAAAATTGGGTTAGTTTGGCATGACCTATTCTTCGTTAAACCATGTTGGCTTCCAGCAGTTACCATTTTTGTTGTCATCATTATTGTTTTTACACATCCAGACCTTTGATTTCATTCATGTAGGGAACACCTCATGAGAAAATTCCTTCTTCTAGTGAAGGAAGGTACCTGTTCTGCAACTTACGGTCTTAGAGAGTTTCTTAAAACACAGAGGGATTATAAGACTTGCTCAGATCTCACAGGCAGTATATTTCAGGGGTGAGATGAACCAGATCTTCCTGATTTCAAGTTGGCTCTCTTCCTGCTATACTGTGGCATCTATAGTAATCACCATATTCTTTTCTGTTGGAGGATCCTTTCTTAATAATTTCCAGAGATCATCATAAGTTTACTAGTCTTTATGATATAGGGCATGCCCTTTTTGAAAATCAAGGTAATATGTGCTTGGCTCCAGGCTTCTTTGTTCTATAATTTTTTTAAAAAAAATTACTGGTGATTGTTTTGAGATCACATCTTTAAATTCTTTCACCAACCTTGGATGAGCAGAGCCCTTGTATGGACATTCAGGTGACCCCTGTACAAGTCAGCAACATTGGGAACATTTTTACCCAGAGCTGAAGAAGGATTAAGAGAAGGTAGGTCCAGTAACATTCAGTAAGGTTAGTCTGTGCTTTCCAGGCCAAGATCTGTCAGGAGGCAATCCACAGGGTGTCCCTCTCTCCCTTCCACTTTAAACTTTCTTCCTCGAATAGAGACATGACTGCTCTGCAATGATCTTTTCTGCACCCAGATAACCTGCTTACATAGAAAAGAGAGCATGAGAACCTAAAATACACCATGTAGCCAAATGAATTAATAATCAAAAGGAGCACGAATAAAAGGGCTTTGTAATTGGCAGAGATAAGGGGATGTTTGCAAGACCAAGTGGATCAGTAAGAGCAAAGAAAGAGAACAAAATTAGAAAACTTAATACATCCCTGGCCTAGGCGAGCAGGTGCACTCGTTTGCAAGGTTATGTCTACATATGTTGCAGTGTTTTAAAAAGGTACATAGGATGCTCACAGCCTTTTGCCCTTTGCTCACTCGGTTGTGTGTGTGTGTGTCTGAGTTAATGAATAGAGGGATCCATTAATAAAAAGGAGTGCTTCACACCATTGAGTCTGAGGATCAAATCTGCCCTTTTTATCACCATATTCTAGGGTAAGTGGAGATGAAAGCATCGTAGGTGTCATTTAAAGACTCTCAGACCTCAGGGCTTACTTTAATGTTTTAGAGTGAATGGGATGCATCAGATAGGCAAAAGTTAACAAAAAAGGAAAATGACAAATGTTGGAGGGTCTGTGAGAAAACAGGAACACTGAGGCATTGTGGTGGAGCATGTGAACTCGTCCAACCAATCTGGAAAGTGATTTGGAACTATGTCCCAACAGTTACTAAATTGTACATGCTCTTTGACCCAATGACAACTGCTACCAGACCTATATCACAAAGAGATCAAAGAAAGAGGAAAACACACACACACACACACACACGCATGCACATGCACACATGTAGGTGTATATATACATATATGTTTATACATATACATATATATTAGGTGCATATATATTGGCTTTTTTAAATTGGCAAAGAACTGGAAATTAGAGGGGAGATTGAGGAATGGCTGAACAAGTTATGGTATGTGAATATAATGGAACATACTATTGGGTTGTAAGAACTGATGAGATGTTTTCAGAGAAACCTGGGAAGACTTGTAAGACCTGGTGCAGAGTGAAGTAAGAAAAACCGAGAACAACTTATACTATTGCAATTGCTTTGTAAAAACTAAAAGTTTTGAAAAACAACTCTGATCAGTGCATCAACCATGATTTCAGAGGACGGATGATAAACAAATAAACCTCCTCACAGAGAGATGAAGGACTAAATATGCAGAATGAGACATACGTTTTTCCCCCAGGGGTTGGGAGTTGGAGGGAGAAGATAAAAATGCTTGATAATTTTAAAAATAGATTTAATTATAAAAGAAGGCAGTCTGTAAAAGAAAATTAAAAAATTCAGTGCATGGGGTAGGTGGATGCTGAGATATCAGAGGGGACCACCAATGGGATCAGCACCACGATTGAAGGAGTGGGTATTTCCTAGTCTAGAAAAAAACCACATGTTTCTTGGTGATCAGGATCCCACAGGTTATTTTAGAAAAGGATCAGTTCTTTCATCCAACAATTCATTCAATAAATAATAAGCACCAATTTTATGCCAAGCCCTCTGCTATCCATTGAGGGACATACGAAGTTTAGATAAGAATCTGGTAAGAGATAACAAACCCAAATAACCATCCAAAAAAACAGGTCACATATACAACGTTATATTATATATATATACATATATATATATATATATATATATATATATATATATATATATATATATATATATATATATATATATATATATATATATGGGATGCATTATTATTAACCAGATGGATCAGGGAAGCCTTATGGAGGAGTGGCTTTAGCATTTAAAGAATGAACAGAGAATCAATTAAATTCCATAATCACTTGTTAGACCCAGACTTTATTAAAGGCATTGTGTTAGAAAAAAAATAGCTCCTGTCCTCGAGGAGTTTGCATTCTACTGAGACAGGGGGAGGGTTAGAGTTAGTAAATATGACATTTGCACAGATAAATATAACACAAGGTAGTTTGAGAAGGAAGAGGGTACTAACAACTTGAAGCATCAGGAAAGGTTTCATGGAGGTGTGTGACAATATCCTAGGTGAAGAGAACAGCATGGCAGTGGTAGGGTATCTAGAACATCTAGGCAATAGGTACTAGACCTATTTGGGTGGAGTACAGAGTGGTGAGGGGGAGACACATGAGAGAAAAGGTTGGATATATGGGGAGCACTAAGTCGTACAGGGTTTGGAACGTCAGATAATTGGTAGATTGTGTCCAGTTTCTTCTGTATATAGCTTGCCTGTACATAGTTGTTTGTATGACATTTCCCCCATTAGACTGTGAGCTCCTTGAAAGCAGAGACTGTTTTCTGTTTTTCTTTGTACCCCTAGCACTTGGCGCAGAGCCTGGCACACAGCAGGCGCTTAATAAATATTTGTTGACCCACCGACAAACAAGGCAATTTGATCCTCGCTAGAGAAGCAAAGGAGTGATGTGGCCAAATCTATGCACAAGAGATTATTCTGGCACCCATATACAGGGCAGTTTTGAGCAAGAAGAGAATAGATTTAGGGAGACCTCTACGAGGCTGTTGCAGTAACCCAGACAGGTAGTAATGAGAGCCTGAGCCAGGATATTGACAGTAAGAATAGAGAGGAGAGAGATTGCAGAGATGAAACTCTGGGGACTTGGTAACTGATTGGATATGGGAGGGAAGGGAAGGAGAAGGGTCAAAGATAACACTAAGATTGCAAAACTGGGAGACTGGGCCAATGGTGGTGCCACCTAACCAAGGGCTGTGCCTAACTATTTCTGTCCGGGTTATGCCATGCCCAAGGACTAACCTTGCCTGCTGGTCCTGTGGGAACAGTGTTCCTGGTCACAGACACAGTCTTTCTTGATAGGTATCTACTCTTCCCTATTTATGCAAAACAAGCCTACTGTCCTTGCTCTAGAAATGGAGGAATGTGTTATGGACCCTATGCACAGACCCTCTATCCCATTCCACTTCCCAAGCCCTGATTCTCTCCATCTGAGCAGCAAGGGGTGGTGATTAAGAAGGCTAGATTCTGAGTCGAAAGATTGGGGTCTGAATGCCAGTTCTGCTACTTATATCTGCATCACTTTGGGCAAATAACTTCACCCTGGTCCTCAGTTTCCTCACATTGAAATTCAGGGAGTAATTAGACATGGTCTCTGGGGCTGGAGAAAAAGCCATTTAAGGAGGCTAGTTGTCCTATTTCCCAGGGTGGGAGGCAGGACAGCATGTTGTAATGGAAACCTATAGTCAGGAGAGAGGTGACATTGTGGCGTACTGGTTGTGTGACCCTGGGCAAGTCACTTAACTTCTCTGAGATTTAGTTCCCTTATCTGTAAAAGGGAGTTAATTATACCCAAGCAGCTTGTCTCCTACAGTCATGGTGGGGATCAAATGAGATGGTACATATAAAACACTTTACCATCCTCAAAGTGTAAGTGCCCTCACCTACCTTGGGCTGATACACCCTCATTACATTGCCTGCCAACTATTTCTAGTTTGAGCATAATAGTCCTTGCTGGGAAAGATGGGAGCAAAACGGGAGATGAATCATTAGTTTTGCCTTCTTTTTCTCTGTCAGCTATCAACATTACCTCATCTTCGCCAAGTGCTGGACTATCTCTTCTTGCATCATAGCTAGGAGGTAGAGGGATAGATTTTAGGGCATCAGCAAAGAGGAGTTATGGTAAGAAAATATCATTAAATACTAAGAAAATATCAAATAGGCTAGGAAATGTGAAATATGCATTTGGGATCTAGAGACAAAGGAAGTGGAGGCTAAATTGCCTAGAATGGGGGATGGGGCACATGTGCTTCACAGCAAGGGAGGGGAGGAAGTAGGCATAGTTCCAGGGAGGAAATAATCAGTCTCTATGGGGCTGGCCTCACAAACCCAAGAGTGTCAGGAAATGTCACGTAGGGTATGAAATGCTGTCTCCCTTCCTTTTCTCCTCCAAGGGGAGTGGAGGTGGCCAACTGCAGGGTTCCTGTGTCCCTTAAACATCGCTGCCATGTAACTCCCATGGTTTCCTCTCCTGCTCACTTTCCAACATGCCCTCATTGCCACGCTGGTGCCCACCTTTAATTTTAATGTCACGTATTCACTTAACGCATATTTTTGTTCTATGCTCATTCAGTTGTTGGTGGTACCGCCCACTTTATTGTTGTCTTATTTTGATCAGAGGCTCCCAATGGGCAGTTACCATGCCAATTAACTTGATTTGTAAAATGACTTGCATGTGCGAGTGCTCGAGCGTGCATGTGTGTGTGTGTGTGCATGCGCACGCACACAGACACACACATACACACACACACATCAGAAATGCCTTCTGGACATTTGCACATTTGTTTTTATCCTACATTTGTCTACACAGGATAATAGATGCACAGAATAGAGGTAGAACGAACCACAGGACCCCCCTTTTGAAGATGATGAGTCAAATTGTCCTGGGTCACATAACTAGAGGTGGTCAGAGTCAGGATTGGAATCCTGCTTTTCTGACTCCAATGCCAGTATTCTTTCCATTTCACATATCTTTTTTAGGCTATAAATCCCTAAGGACAGTTAGGGGGCATAGTAGATAGAGAGCTAAGCCTAGAGCCAGGAAGACTCATCTTCTCAAGTTCAAATCCAGACTCAGACACTAGCTGAGTGACCCTGGGCAAGTCACTTCACCCTGTTTGCCTCAGCTGCCTCATCCATAAAATGAGATGGAGAAGGAAATAACAAAGCATTGCACTATCTTCGCCAAGAAAACCCCAAACGGGCTCAGGAAGAGTTGGACCTGATTGAAAGGACTAAACTACTACAAAATAAATCCCTAAAGTCAGGACTTGTTATTTCTCCTTGAACAGTCCCTTGTTACAAGTGGTGCTAAGCTAAGTGATGCCATGGAATGCATGATGGATTTGGAATGGCAAGACTCGGGTTCAAGTCCCAGCTCTGATAACTGACTGCCTTCGTGACCTTGTTATATCAAATCTTTGGGTCTCAGTTGTCTTGTCTCTCCATTCATATCAACGTGGGGAGAGGAGGTCAGGGTACTTGCAGTTCCTCAGATACAATACTCTTATGTCCAGTCTCTGCATCTTTGCACTGACTACTCCCCATGACCGCCATGTTCTCTCTCCCATTCTCCAACTCTTAGAAACTTTCACTTCCACCGAAGCTCCTCTCAAGGGCCATCTCCTTCAGGAAGCCTCTTCTGTTCCCCACCCGCTGCTGATGCCGCCATCCCTCCTGTCTGCTTCCAACTACTCTGTATTTATCTTCGGTTCTGATTTCTAATGTCTCCTCCGGTAAAACGTAAGCTTCTTGAGAGCAGGGATAATATCTTGTTTTTGCTTTGTATCTCTAGTGCTTAGCACAGTCCGTGGCATATATTAAGTGTTTAATAAATGCCCATTGACTGACCTTAAAGGTCCCTTCCAGCTCTAAATTTAATCTCAATCTTAAATGCTCACAGGCTTCAGATGATATAGTTTAAAAAACATAGATGAAGTGCTGAACTCGGAAGCTACCTAAAATTGTTGTTCAGTCATTTCAGTCTGACTCCTCATGACCCTATTTGGGGTTTTCCGGCAGAGAGAGTGGAGTGGTTTTTCATTTCCTTCTCCAGCTCATTTGACAGATGAGGAAACTGAGGCACATAGAGTCAAGTGACTTGCCCAGGGTCACATAGCTTGTAAGTGTCTGAGACAGATTTGAACTCAGGAAGATGGGTCTTCCTGACTTCCAGGCCTGATACTCTATCCATTGTGCCACCTAATTGGTATTTATGAAATGGGATAATAATAGCTGTCACTTCCCTTACAGAAGGGTTGGAAGAATTGAGATAATGTATGTAAAACACTTTGCAGTCCTTAAAGCATCATATAAATGGAAATTGTCATCACATAATGAATCTAGAATTGTGATTTCATTGGGATAAGGAACTCCAAGTGTGGAAATTTCCTTTGCCAATGAAGATTAGCAACTCATGTATAACTTATATTCTTAGGGAGTTGCCTGAGGCATTGAGAGATTTGCCACAGTCCCATAGCTAGCAAGTGCCAGAAGCTGGTCTTGAATTCAGGTTTTCTTAACTCTAAATGCTCACTGGCCCTCTATTCTCTATCATAGATGAATGAAAAAAAATACCATTTATTAAGGGCTTACTATGTGCCAAATTATCATTGCTGAGCTGTTTCAGTCGTGTCTGACTCTTTGTGACCCCATCTGGGGATTTCTCGGCAAAGTCACTGCCATTTCCTTCTCTAGCTCATTTGACAGATGAGGAAACTGAGGCAAACATGGTTAAGTGACTTGCCTAGGGTCACTTAGCTAGTGAGTGTCTGAGGTCACATTTGAACTCAGGTCCTCCTGACTCCAGGGCTGGTGCTCTACCCACTGCACCACGTAGCTGTTCTTGTGTGCCCAAAATCTGCCCAGAAATAAAGGGAGGATAGTGACAAGGAGAAAGTCTTTCTTCCTATTCCATATCCATCCACCAGTGAATATAATTCATTTCAGTCACCAAAGGAGGTTGATCAGTAATGATGCCTCCCCTGGACAAGGCTACACTAGGCCTAATCACGACTGGCCTCCTGGAAGGATGGGCCCTTTACTTCTAGCCTACATAAAGCCGGACACTTCATTTCAGTATGAAATGCTCAGAACCACCTCTTGGAATTAAAAAATTAAACCAGAATACTGCTTAGTGAGTGTGTTTGCTCATCACATCCTCAAAGGGACACACAATCGTTATTAAATGTGATACAATTAAGCACATTATATTATTATATTATTGATTGTTATTTGTTTCAATGTTTAATTCAATAACAACCTGGGTTTGTGAAGGTTTTAAATGAAATTAATGTTACTGAAGACCTGCCACCATATTTCCAATTTTCCACTGGGTTTCACAAGGAGGTTTGACTACAAAATGGGACCAGCGCCCCCCTGTTCAGCAAGGCGCCAGCCACAAGGAAGCTCCGCCGTGTCACAGCACAGAGAACAGAAAGGGAATATTCCGTTTTGGTTCCACATGAATCGAAACAACATCCGCTCCCTTTGTCACAACTTACTAAATGATCCGAAACAGAAATTCAATACACACCTCTGGCACTCAAGCAGAACTCGACACACTCACATCTCCACAACATTAGCATCCAAGGCAGGGATGTAAGGCAGAGAGACGAACGGCCCTCTCCCAATGAACAAACAGTGATAAAGAAAACAGGCCACACCTTAAAAAAACCCCTCAGATATGGGCACGTGGCAAAAGTAACCAAATACTCCAGCCAGGCCCCTGGGCCCCCATAGGACCCCGAACATAGCTCCCACAACCCTCGGCAAGTATGCCAAGGTAACATTTGGTTCCTCGAAGGGATGCAGTGACAAGAGGAAGGGAGGTGAAACAGACTTCCAACCTGGCTGCCAGAGCATTGACCTAGGAGTCCCAAGACCCAGTTTCTGATCTCAGCTCTAGTATTTACCAGCTGCGTTACTTTAGCCATTTCACTTGTAAGTAAGTAATGTAGAATAAGTGGCCCTTGGGCCCCTTCCAGCTCTAACATTCTAGGATGCTACAAGGAGACTACATTTAAAAGAGGAAGGGGCTTAGAGATTCTAAGGAGAGTCGGATCCGTAATGAAGGCTAGATGGAGCCAGCTTTCACAGGGTCCACAGAATCAGAGTTGGAAGCCAAACTTAGAGGTCATCTGGTCCAACCCACTCATGACAAAACCGAGGCCCCGGGATGTCCAATGACTTGTCAGAGTGAGGATTTGAACCCAGATCCTCGGACCCCAATTTGAATGCCCTTGTGACCATGTCAGTGACATTCTGAGTAGGAGGTGTCCGTCCTCCCAAATAACATGGGCTGTTAGGGGAGACCCAGTGGCGGTCAGAGGAAGAAGAGACAAGTTAGTAGGGATCAGCCCCTCAGCTGTTTACATTCCTATGGTACTCTAACTTCCACAAAGTTTTCTCCTCACAGCATCCCTGGGAGATGGTGTAGGCGGGCCACCGTTATATAACCCCTGTTACCCAGATAAGGAAACTGAAGTTAATTAACTGCCCCAAGATCACCCAGATAGTCAGTCAATGTGCTGGACACTGTGCTAAGTGCTAGAAGTAGGCATCAGAGGCAGAATTTAAACTCAAGCCTAGGACCCTTTCTGCCTCCTCCACATTACCCCTTAAATGGCGTGGAAGATGCTGTGGTTCAGTCATGTCTGACTCTTTGTGACCTCATTTGGAGTTTTGTTGGTAGACATATTGGAATGATTTGTCATTCCATTTTACAGATGAGGAAACTGAGGCAAACAGTGTTAAATGACTTTCCCAGGGTCACAAAGCTAGTAAGTGTCTGAGGTCAAATTTGAACTCAGGTTTTTCTGACTCCAGGCCTGGCGCTCTACCTGCTGCACCACCTAGCTACCCTTGGTCCCCAGTCTAGGCCTCCTCCACACTACTCCTTAAATGGGATAGAAGATGACAGGATCTCGCATATGGCCTTTTAATTCCTGGACATCTAGCCTAGGGACTGAGCCCTCCATTAGCACAGGCAGTCACCAGGAGTGGGCCAAGAACGAAGAAGCAGGAAAATTTTTACTTCAGCTCTATTGATGGCTCTAAGGCTTCTCACTGAAGAGGGAGATGGGAGTAGGGATGGGGGAAGAACCCCTAAAAGGAAAAAAAAACCCAACCTCAGAGCAGAAACAACCTTTCTGGTTTTACCATCAGCTGCTGCCAAATATACAGGCACGAGTGGGAAGCGCAGACACATGCTCCTAGACTTGATGTATTTATTGACTCTGGCAAGACTTGCCTACCTTGTAGTGCCAATGAAGTTATTAACATGGAATGTATTTCCCTGACCTTAATTGTCCTTTTAAAGAACACACAGGTCTAATTGAATTGTGAGTTCTCATGGAAAACACCTCCACCTCCTCTTTAGATGGGGCCCAGGCCAGTGATTTATACCGATGTCCCTGAAATGACGAGCTTGTCTTTAAAACCAAAGGAAATTGGCTATTAGCCTTTGTAAGATGCTTGTTATGATCTGTTACCATCTCTTAAGGTTGTTCACACTAGTGTGGAAAGAGAGGGTACTTTAACTCTGCTTGGCTTAAGGCCCTCATTACTGATATGGACCTGGCTCCTTCACCCAATCCAGGTTGCCATGTTGGAGGTAAATTTGGACCTTTCTGAAAGGATTTGTCTCCTTCCAACTTTCAAGAGCCCAGGAGAAGTCCAAGTAGGAAGAAATGATGCTCCTACTTTGAAACCCAAAAGAGGAAACCAGGGCAACAGGCATTATGTGCCAGGCACTGTGATAAGCCCTAGGCATATACAGAAAGGCAAAAGACAGTTCTGGCTCTGAAGAAGCTCACAATGGGGGAGACAGCATGCAGAGAACAATGGATGTAGAAACGAGATATAGTCCAGATAAATGGAAGGTCATCTTAGAGGGAAGGCATTAGCATTAAGGGAGATTGAGAAGGCTTCTTGTAGAAGGTGAGATTTTATCTGAAACTTGAAAGAAGGCCAGGGAAGTCAAGAAGTGGACATGAGGAGAGAGAGAAATCTAGGCATGGAGGACAGCCAGTGAAAATGCCTGAGAAGGGGAAATGAAGAGTCATGTGCAAGGGGCAGCTGGGTGGCCATGGAGGAGGGTAAGGTGTAAGAAGATTGGAAAGGGTGGAGGGGACCAGGTCATGAAAGACTTTTAAAAGTCAAACATATAGGATTTGATATTTGATCCTGGAATGGGGTGGGGGGGATAGATGGGCAGCTAGATGGTGCAGTTGACAGAGCATTGGGCTCGGAACCAGAAAGACTCATCTTCCTGAGTTCAAATCTGGCCTCAGATACTCACTAGCTGTGTAAACCTGGGCAAGTCACTTAACCCTGTTTGCCTCCGCTTCCTCATCTGTCAAATGAGCTGGAGAAGGAAATGGCAAACCACTCCAGTGCCTCTGCCAAGAAAACCTCAAATGGGGGTCACAAAGAGTCAGACATGACTGAAAACCACTCATCAACAACAAAAGTGGGGGGGGGTGGCGATAGACAAATAAACTCACTTATTGACAAGTGGAGTTAGAATGTCAGAGGGAGATATCCTGGAGGCATCTACAGTAGCTATAGTTGGAGAGGTAGACCTGGGACTTGAGAAGAGAGGTCAGGGCAATAAATTTAGATTGACAGCTGATTTGAATTGAGATCACAGTTGAAATCCTTCCCAGCAGGAGCAACCTGAGAGACGGTATCTGAGACAGCCCTTTTGTGTTCTCAGCCCTCTTTGACCCTTCTTCCATAGAGCACCGGTGAAAGCTTCATTTTGCCAACATTCTGACTAGGACCTTGGTGCTGATTAAGACACGGATTGAGCGCTAGACTTGGAGTCAGGAATATCTAAGTTCCAATCAGGCCTCATTCTGGGCAAATCACCCCAGCTTCCCCAACTCTAAAGGGGAGGATCATAATGGAATAATAAGTATTATTGTGAGAATCAAATGAGATAATGGGTGAGAAGAGCTGGGTAAACTTTACTGCATACAAATGCTAGCTAGCTCTTGCTGTTGTTATTTTTGGGGTTGTCATTCACGTAAGCTTCTGCCTCCTTGGTCCTTCTCCTGCCCCATGGCTAGCAGATTTCAAATCTCCATCCTTTGGCACTACCACCATCTGCTTAGATGAAAATCCCTTTTCCTTACTTCCTCTTCCTGAATTCTTATTTTTTCTGTACTCTTATCCCTATGCAGCTCAGGTCCCAATCCTCCTCCTCGCCATTCCCATAAGCCCCTGCCCTCCTCCCCCTTCCCTAGCTGTGTCTTCCAGAATTTCCCTTCTCACCATTTCCCCTCCCGAACCCCACTCCTAGCCTGCCTCCTACTAATAAAATTAATTTACTCTCCTTAATCTTTGATCTCTTCTTCTTGCAATCCTTCCACCTTCTGGCACTAAATGAAACCTTTTTTTCTGAAGATCCCTTACTACCTTCTCCAGTGCTGGCTGGCCTCACTCAGGTCACAGGAGGAAGAAGAAGTTGGAATCTCTTTGTTCCTTTGTTCTCCATCACCACATCCAGACCCTTAGGCAGGGACAATTTCATTTCTGTCATTGTATCTTTAGCACTTAGCTCGCTGCCTGGCCCATAGGAAGCACTTACTAATAACAAATGCTTGTTTATCGATTGTCTAATCGATTGATTGACCTGCTGCTATTATTAACAACCTTTCCCCCCTCTGAAGCTCACCCCAGCCAATTATATCATCCTGATCCGACCCTTGTCACTTCATCTACAAGACTTTCAGATCATTCTTCCACCTTCCTCGGGTAAACTGTGCCTGGGCCATGGTCTCCTTCTTCATCCATCCTCAGTCACTTCAAAGTTCGTGCTGATAACCCTTGTATCACTGGTCTCTCGGTTCAACCTCTGTAACTTCCATGACCTCTACATTTTTACACCTCAGCCACCCACAGAGGAGACTGCACCTTAGATCAGGAGGGTTTTAACTTTTTTTTGGTATCATGGAGCCCTTTTGATCATGTAGTAAAACCTGTGGACCTCTTCTCAGAATGAGGCTTTGAAATGCATAAAATAGAAACCACGGCTTTATAAAGGAAACTTGTTATGTTGAAAACAGTTATCAAATTAAAAAAAAAACAACCCCAAACCTAAGTTTACAGGCTCCAGGTTCATTATGACTAGGACCTGTCTTACACCTTATTACTTTAGAGACAGCATAGGGTTGTTGATAGAGTGGTGGAGGTGGAGTCAGGAAGAACTAAATTCAAATCTCACCTCTGATGTTTATTTCAGCTGTGTGTCCATAGATAAGTCACCTGACATTGCTGAGTCTCAGTGTCATTATCTGTAAAATGGGGACCATCATACTTGTAGTTTCTACCTCCCAGGATTATGAGGATCCAATGGGATAATGTATGCACAGCACTTTGTAAACTTTTGAGGGCTATATAAATATGTATATATGTATATATAATACATAAATGTAAATATCAGTTATTAGTACCTTCCTTCAAGATCTTGAACTCATAATTCCCCCCTCTTCTACTCTCTCATTCCTGCTCTTTGCCCTCATCATGGCCTTTAAGCCTTCACTCCTGCCCTAGCTTTACTCTGCTCCGTTGTCTTCCAAGATTACAGCGTCTTGACCCTATGATCAGCTACTTCAGCAATGTCCTTCTGCTTCATACTTGAATTCCTTGACCTCTTCTTCCTGATCCTGTCCTGCTAATCCTGAATTCTAGGCCACTCCCACCTTCTCTGTTCCTATTCTTAAACTGTTCAGCACTGCTGGAAAAAGTCACATCTCAGAGGATGTGCTGGTCCTCCCTGTGCTGAAGCTAACCCTCTGATCTCATCACTTTCTAACCCTTTCTGTCTCCTCTAGGACCTTGCTTCATTGGATCTATTTTCTTTATAAAGTAAACATTATTTTCTGTTGACAAGCATATCTTTTCTCTCCTTCTCTTCCATCCCCACTAAAAAATAAAAACAAAGCCACTGTAACATACATGTGTGAACAAGGAAAACAGTGTCCCACATTGGCCATCTCCAAAAACGTGTGTCACATCCTTCATATTTAGTCCATCACTCTATCAGGAGGTGGGTAACATTCTTCATCAATGGTCCTCTGGAATAATGGCTGGTCAAAATTCTCAAGTCTTTCAAGTTCAATCAATCAATAAGTTGTTCATTTTCATAATATTGCAAGAGTATAAATTGCTCTACTCCCTTTATCCTACATCAGTTCATAAAGTCTTCCCAGGTTTCTCTGAAACCATGCCCTTTGTCATTTCTTATGGCACAAGAGTATTCTGTTACATTCATATACCGTTGCTTGTTCAGCTATTCCCCAACTGATGGGCACTCCCTTAGTTTACAATTCTTAGCTACCACAAAAGAGCTGTAGTACACATTTTTATACATGCAGGTCCTTTCCCTCTTTCTTTGCATTGTTTCTATTTTCTGATTCCTCCCTCTTCCCTCCCTTATTTTCTCTCCCCCCATGCTATTTTCCTTCTGTATATAAACATGTTCAGGTTTGCCCATCTAATAAAAAAAAACCAAAACTTTCCCTCGATCCTGTTGCCTCTTTAAGTTATCATCCTAAATCTCTCTTCGCTTTCAATGCCAAGTTTCTTTAAAAATTAGTTTATACTTACTGACTCACCAATCACTTACCTTTCAAATCCCCATAATATATCTTCTATTGCCCACTGCTCCACTAAAATGCCAAGATCATCAGTATTTTCTTAATTACCAAATTCAGGGACTTTTCTGCAATCCCCAACCTCCTGGACCTTTAGATAGCATTTGATAGCATTGACCACCATTTTTTTTTGCGCTTATCTTTCCCTTGACTTCCTAGACACTTCTCTCTCTTGTAGATGATACCCAAATCTACATATTCAATCCTGATTTCTGTGATGAGACTCCAGCCTACATTTCCAACTACCTGCTGGACACTTCCACCTGAATGTACCATGATATCTGTGACTCCACATGCCCCAAACTGAGCTCATCATCTTCTCTCTCAAAACTGCCCCTCTCTCAGGCTTCTTTATTTGTGTTCATTGCACTACTATCCCTGGTCACCCAGGCTCAAAATCTTGGACTCCTCTTTGCCTCTTGCCTACTTGAGGCAGCTGGTACCGAAGTGGATAGAGGGTTGGGTCTAGAATCAGGAAGGCCTGAATTCGAGTTTGACCTTGGACACTAACTGTGTGACCCTGCACAAGTCACTTAACCTCTGTTTGCCTCAGTTTCCTCAATTGTAAAGTGAGGATAGTAATAGTACCTAGCTCTCAGGGTTGTTGTGAGGTTCAAATGAGATAACATTTGTAAAAAGCACTTAGCACAGTGCCTGCACATAGTAGGCACACTATCTAAATTTGTATTCCCTTCTCCTTTATACTCCTACATCCAATCAGTTAACTCCCACTGAATCTTCTCTGAAACATTTCTTCTCTCCATTACCTGCTTTCCATCCACATTGTCACTGTCCTAGGTTAGATGTTTACCACCTCTCACTTGTATACATGTGCATTCTATATATATGTCCATATGTACAAATATATTGTGTACCTGTACATAGTAGCCACTGATATCTCTGTATCTGATTTCTCAATGTTCTGCCCTCCAACCCATCCTTCATATAACTACTGAATAAATCTTCCTAATGCACAGGCATGTATCATTCTCCTGTTATAAAATGTCTAGTCACTAGAGTCTAGTGGCTTTCTATTACCCATAGGATAAATTATCAATGCCTTAGCTGCAATATAGTTCTAACCTAACCTTCTAGCTTTATTTTACACTACTTTCTTCCAAATACCTTACATTACAGATGAACTAGGTTATTTGTTCCTTAAATCTCATTCTGCCCTCTATCACATACAAGTATTCATGTAGGACAACTTTCATGCTTGGAACACATTTCCTCTATATGTTACTATAGGATCATATATGTAGAACTGGAGAACTATGAGGCCATCTACTCCAAATCCTTCTTTTTACAGATGAGGAAACTGAGGCCCAGGGAAGTGAAAAGATTTGCCCAAGGTCATCTGGGTGACCTTGTTTGTTGGCCTCCTTCTTTCCCATTCAAGCTCAGTCCAGGTGCTGCCTCCTCTAAAAAGTCTGCCCTGATTCCCCTCCCCTGTCCCACTCCCACAGCCAACGAAGAGTATTCTCTTCCTCCTTATATTATCCAAGAACACTTAGGCTGGCTCTCTCTTTTGCCCTCCTTCCATTTTACCTTTGTGTCACACATATTCGTGTAGACATCTTCTTCCACATTAGAAAGAGTTAGCGCTTAAAGGGAAGCCATTGTGTCATTTTTCATCTTTGAATTCCCAGCCCCTAGATTATAGAAGAATGCACAGAGGGAATGCTACATAAATGTTTGCTAAATTGAATCGTTGAAGCCAAAGGAGTGATATAGGATATAATATAAAGAGAGGAGATAAGGCCGAACAGAACCTGGGGCAATGCCCATCTTAGGGGGTCAGGAAATGAATGAGGAGGTCATAGAAAGAGCCAGAATGAGCTTTGACAGGAAAGGGAACCAGCAAAGTGTGGAGCCTAGAAGTCACAAGAAGTGGGGTACTCAACAGAATCAAAGAAGGATGAGAACAGACCAACAAGGCAATTAATTTGGTGATTAGGAGGCCAGTAGTGATCTTTGAGCCGAAAAGTGGTGGGTATGGAGGCCAGCCTGCAAGAAGCTGAAGGGAGGGGAGGTGGTTAAAAAAAATGGAGCCATTGGGTACTGGACTATTTTTTTATGAAAGAGAGAAGAGATGGGATGGTAGCTGAATGAGACAAAAGTAACTGAATGAGGTAAAAGCTCTTTTAGAATTATGGAAATTTAAGTACTTCTTTAGGCAGATGGTAAGGGAGTACTGGAATAGGATCGACAGAAGATGATTAAGAAAGATGAAAAAGAAGCTAAAACAGTGTCCTGGAAAAGGCAGCCCAAGGAGATGGAGTCACCAGCACAGATAGAGAGATTAACTTAAGAGAGAATTGTGATTACCCTTCTGAGATAGGAGAGGAGAGAAAAAGTCTTGAGGAGTGATGGAGAAAAGACAAGGCCCATCATCAGAAGGCCTCAGTCTTCTCAGTGAAGTAGCTCACCTACTATAAGTGTAGGGCTTCTGAGTGTGGCTAAAAGTTTGGTTGATGAAGAGTTGAAACAGATCTCTGAGGCCTGAAACAGGGAAGCAAAGATTACTCTTCTTATCCTCTTCTATCCTTTTCTCCTTTCTTTCCTTTCTTCCTTTCACCTTTTTGCTTCTTGCCTACATCTAGAGAGCTGATAATAGCATTCGTGGGTATTGGTTTATCTTATTTTCCATGGACTGAAGACACTCATGGAAATAGCAGACATTAGCACGTCTCTGCTCACTTTACCTCAGAATTAAGTCATTTAGTGGATGGGGACCTTCTCTGGTTCTAGGGAGAGAGGCAATGAGGTATATATCTATCTCTTAAGGGAGGCTATAATCATAGCCCCTAGCCACTAGGCTTGCTGCAATCTCAGAAGACTTCAGGTGGAAAATACACGCATACATATATACACACACACGCACACATACATATACATATGTGTGTGTATCTGTCTGTAGTGTTATAGGGTAGGGTGAACTGAGCCATTTTTTCAGTTTCTTTTCTCTGTGACCTAGCACTACCTACCCAACTATGTTCCCTAGGAGGAGAAAATAAATTGCTTTGCCAAAGAATACTGAGACCTTTGGCAAACCCAGGAGATGTGGCCAGATGAACAGCCACCAACAGAAGACTTCATAGACCATTCTGGAGAAAATCTACTCAACTGACACAAGAACCTGGGTGCTCTGGGCCTACAGGTGAATATTTTCAAGTCAAGTCAAAAGGCATTTATTCAGCATTTGCCGAGGGCCAGGCACTGCGCTAAGAAACGGGGATACAAAGAAAGGCAAAAAGACAGTCTTTGCTTTCAAGAAGCTTACATTCTACTGGGAAAGAAAATTGAGAAATAATTAGGTATACATAAGATCTGTACAAAGCAGATGGAAGGGGCTCTGAGAGTAAGGCACTAGCAGTGAGGGCATCTGGGAAAGGCCTTCTGGAATAGATATGATTTTCAAATCCGGTAAAGGCTAGACTAAGGATCTGGATTCTGGGGTTGAATTTCTGGACCCACCCCTGGCTGTCTTTGTGACCTTGGGAAAAGTCACTTATTTGTGCTTTCAAGCTAAAGCTCCTTCCTTACCTTGTCCCTACCATCTAATTTGGGCTCATCTCACTTGGGCTAGGCATTCCAAAAGTTTGAGGACAGATGGGTCTTGCATGAGGCTGTGGCACACATCAGAGAGAGAAAGGTAGGAAGGAAGGTATTGCCCTTGCCGCTACTGTGGCAGCTGCTGAAAATCACATAAGATGGGAATAAAATACACGCGCTCCCCACCTCGCAGAATTGCTAGGAGAATCCAGACAAGATAGCATATGTAAAGTGCTCTGGAAACTTTAAAGCCCTCTATAAATGTCAAATGTTGTTATTATTAGGTAGAGTAAATTGGGCTCCCTCAGAGCCATAATTCCTGTTAAACTGTTTGCATGACCACGCATGCCACAAAAGATCTCCACCAACACTGTTTTTCTACACCATGGCTTCTCTCTGTAATAACTACTCAGACTTCTCTGTTCATGCTACTGTCAAGATAGCTCCCTGAAGCTGGCCTGTTGGCCCTTCCCTCCCCTTTCACGTAAGGTAAGCCAAGATAAGAAAGATAGAGAGCTCACCAGGGCTAGAAAGCCTCCCAAGCCTCCCAGCATAGCCTTTAGGAGGAGGAGAAGATGCTGAGATAGAGGTATGTCAGACACTGGCAAATTTTGAAACAAAGCCACATTTGCCTTGGGAGTCCAGTGCTTTCCACCTGTTCAAGGCCCTTCATCTTTGATGCTCCCACAAGGCCTACCCTCCTTAGAAATATCCTATGCCTCCAAATTGCCTCTCACCTTCCCTTCTTCCACCATCAGAAGTCCCATTTCCTTAGTGCATCTAGACCAGGAAAGCAATCTGATTAAATTAATCCCCATTGAGTTGTGAATAACTCTCCCACCTTTCTTGTTAATTCAAATGAATGAATCTGGAATTGGTAGAATTTCAAGCAGTATCAAGGAAATTGGAGCGTGTGTCTGTGTGGGGGGTGGAGGTCCTTTCTGTCAAGTATCAGCCTATGTAGAGGGCTGGCTCTGGAAAGGGGTAGGAAAAGAAGTGTTTAGTCCTCTCCAACATGTTCCCCTGGCTAGAGGAGAAGGAAGAGAAACTGAAAGATGAAGAAGATGCTTTGAGGCTCCCTCTAAAATCCCAGATCCATAATTCTTGGTTACCTAGGCAGTCCAGCCTCCCTATTTTTCTGTCAGGCATAAACCATGGTCTGAGTATTGTATGTATCTTAGGATACTAAATCTTTAGAAGAAGAGTCCTCAGGGGCCATATAGTTCCCCACTCTCATTTTACAGATAAAGAAACTGAGGTTGGGAGACACCAAGTTACTTGCCCAAGGTCACATTGATAGTAAGCTTCAAAAGCTTAACTTTACTGTAAGTTTAAATTTATTTTTAAACATTTCTTATTTTCAATTTTTATTTTCAGTTCCAAATTCACTCCTACCCTGCACTCCCTCCCCTACCCATTGAGAAGTCAAGAAATATGTAAGTTTAATTTTATTACAATGCAAAATGGTTCATGTAGGTTTCAGCCTTCAGTATTTTTTTTACTCACGTAGCAATTTTCAAAAATTAGAGGGAATATGTATGGCTTGGAGTATTTGAATAGAATTCCTTCTCTGGGACTGTCAAATCAATCCTTTTCAACACTTCCTAATTTACTTTTTAAAAAGTTTAAAGGGGAAGAAATAGAAATTTAGAGGAGACTGGCTCATTCTTTGCCTTTTGAATACCTTTAAAGGTATTGAGTTCCTTGAAGATATGAAATTGATTTCATATATAATTTTGCCTTCTCAGTATCCACTCCCCTCACCCACTTCACCTCCATCACTGCCCTCTCCTGCATCACTCACCTTCCCTAGGGAGCCAGAGAGAAGGAGAGAGGGAAAGAGGAAAGAAAGAGAGGGAGGGGGAAAGAGAGAGAGAGAGAGAGAGAGAGAGAGAGAGAGAGAGAGAGAGAGAGAGAGAGAGAGAGAGAGAGAGAGAGAGCAGCCTCTGCAGAGAGATAGACACATTGGCTGTGGGGGAGGGCTCAAGGGAAACTGACGGGGTTTTGGATTTCCTCCCCATTCTGGATCAGTGAGGACAGTGTAGGATCCTAAGGCCGGAATTTATGCTCCACACTCAGAGATAGGAAAAAAGACCCTTTTCTTCTGCTTGATATATTTAGTAACGACCTTAAAGCGTCTGTGAGGCTGAATGAATTGGTGCATTTCGCTGCATTGGGAAGCAGCTGCCACTGTTCAGACAGGAGGAGGGAGGGATGGAGGGGAGGGAGAGAGAGGAAGGGGGCAGGGAGATATTAAGGAGGGAGGGGAAGGCAATGAGAGAGAAAAGAGGGAGAGAAGGAGGGAAATGAGAGTAAAAGAGACAGGCAGAGAGGAGGCAAAGAATTAAAAAGAAAGAAGGACTGAGTGAGAAGAGACAGGGAGCTGTGAAAGGCATTCTGATAGGAGCCAGGAGCCCCATGCAAACCCCGGCAGTTTGCTGGGCTGAGATCAATTCCTGGGTGGCTGTGGAAGGGTCAGCAAAAGGGGAAGGGGTGGGGGTGGAGAGACACTCCTGTGAAATCTGGTTAAATGGTAGTGCTTAAGGGCCGTATGAAGGAATCCAATTCGCTCCCAAGGAGATTGTCTACAAATTTATATGTCGGCATTTAACACAAAACGCTTCTGGACCAATCCCAGAAAGGAAAGAAATCTTAGACCCTGGTTGACTGCTTCCCTCTCTTCTCCCTTGGTCCCCCTCCCTCCACATTCCCCTCCATCCCCCAATGGGGAGCAGAGAGGGGAGAGGGATGATAAGGTTCCTTAGTTCACAGACTATAATTCAGAATCTCTCAGTTCCCTCCCTTCCCCTTCCCTCCCTAAAGGTGGGGACAGCTGGGGGCTGAGGAAGGAGAATTTTCAGGCTTCTTTTCCTTCCTTCTCTGTGCCAAAAATGTTCCTTTTTCTTCCTAAAGGAAGTTACTGCAAAGGGTCCAACCTTATGAGCTTCAAAGAAAAGGGAGGGTTAACCCTTTCATTCCTCTGGACTAGATGAACAGTAAGAACTGTGCGATTTCTTTCTCCAAGACCCAGGAGGCTGCCTTGAAGGGGCTCTGGCGTTGTCAAACCCAAGGGCTGGAAGGAGCCTCGGGTTAGAAGCCTGTCTGTAGAACATCTGGAATGAAGTAGCTTCATCCACATTACTCAGGCCTAGAACTAAGTTTCCTACATGCCAAGAGTTAAAGATCCACCAGTTCCCACCACTCCCCATCCTCCACCCTCAATCAAAAGGATGCACCCAGCACAAGGGAGACATCTCCCCATCAAGAGTAGACGGAACCAAGCCCCTAGCCCAGGACTCTTAATTGTTCTTGTGTTATGGACCCCTTGGCAGACCTGTGAAAACTATGGACCCCTTCTCCGAGTCATGTTTTCAAATGTACAAAATAAGCCATGTAGAATTATTAAGAAAACCATGTTATGCGGAAATAAAGATGTAATTTTTTTCTCAAGTTCATTGATCCTCTGAAATCTAACTCCTCTAGAGTCTTATATTCATTCAATAGATCGTAGTCACTAAGCCAGGGAAGGTTAATTGGTAATGCTATATCCTCCACTTCTGATGCTTACTACATGTGCGACCCTGGGTAAATCATTGGACCTTTGTGAACCTCAGGCTTTTCCATCTATAAAATTGGGAAGGAGTTGGACTAGGGGGTCTTGAAGGTGCCTTCATGTTCTAACTCTGTTATTTCTGACCGTGCCCTGCCTCCATTTCATGCACAGCCTCTTCTGGCAGCTTTCCATCTCAGTGGTCAGACCCTTCCTGGCCTGCCTTCCTGTGCCAGGGAAGGTGTCCACAGAGCCAGCGATGGCAACACCAAGAGTTAGAGATATATGCCCATGTCTACCACCTATGCTCCTCCCTTCCATCAACAACAACCCAAGAGAGGATGCCACCATCCCAGAGGGAGCTAGATGGAGCAGCAGTTAGAGCATTGGGCCTAGAGTCAAGGGGACTTGAGATCAAATACAGCCTCCAAAACTTAAGAGTTGTGTGGCCGCGGGCAAGTCACTTAATCCTCTGTCTGCCTCAGTGTCCCCAAATATAAAATAGAGATAATATTAGCAGCAACCTCCCATGGTTGTTGGATCAAATGGGATATTTGTAAAGTGCTTAGCACAGCACCTGGCACACAGTAGGCGCTTAATAAATGCTTGTTTCCTTTGTCCTGCTACCCAAATAAACCAAGGAAAGAACCTGGACCATCACAGCCAAGCACTGCCTAGTTGGCACTAGAAGGTGAGTGAAGACTCCTTTTTAGGGAAGTACTCTTGGAACCAGAGGCAACTGAGAAAAATAGAAGGACCCCAGGCTCTAGAGTCAGAGGATCTGGGTTCAAATCTCACCTCTGTCACTTACTTCCCATGTGACACTGGGCTTCAAGTTACTTCCCCTTCTGGGGTCTCAGTTTCTTCATCTGTAAAGTATAGGGAGGGTGGTTCAACTCAGTAGCCTCTGAGGTCCCTGTCAGCTCTAGATCTGTGAGGTCAGAAATCTAATCCCAACCTCCTTCCCCAGCAGCAGAAAAGCAGCCAACTGAGAACTCCTGTTCATTTGTAGTTCTCTCTCTGGGTAGCTGATTAGGCACCCTGCTTGTTAACAAACGGTGGACAATGATAATGGATGATCCCATCTGAACCTTAAAGTGACCCTATGGCCTGTTGGTGAGATCCCATTTTACAGAGGGGGAAGCTGAGAGGTTACATAATTCACAGAGCTGAGACCAAATCCAGATCTTTGAATCCTACCTAGTCCTATGTTCTTCCTACTCTAGATAAAGGAACTCTAGGGAAACAAAGAATCTCAGAGAAGCAAGGGACCCCAAAGGCCATATGGTCATAAGGCAGGGGTGGGGAACCTGTGACCTCAAGGCCACATATGCCCTTCTAGGTCCTTGGGCGCAGTCCTTTGACTGAATCCAAACTTCACAGAACAAATCCCCTTAATAAAAGGATAATAAACTATGATGAATAATCCCCTTAATGAAAGGATTTGTTCTGTAAAACTTGGACTCAGTCAAAAGGCCACACCCAAGGGCCTAGAAGGCCACACCCAAGGACCTAGAAGGCCACACCCAAGGACCTAGAAGGCCACAGGTTCCTCACCCTTGGCATGAGGTCATCGTTGTTGTTAAGTCATTTCAGTCACGTCTGACTCTTCATGACCCCATTTGGGGTTTTCTTGGCAAAGATCCTGGAGCGGTTTGTCATTCCCATCTCCAGCTCATTTGATACATGAGGCAAACAGGGTTAAGTGGCTTGCCTAGAGTCACACAGTGAAGAAAGGTCTGAGGCTGGATTTGAACTCATGAAGATGAGTCTTGCTGACTCCAGGCCAGGCACTTTACCCGCTGCACCACCTAGATGCCCATAAGGTCACAGGATCATCAAATTTGAGCCAGAAGAGATCTTGGATATCATGAGCCTACTCTCTCCACCCCCCCCCCCCCCATTTTATACATGAGAAAACTGAGACCCAATGATGTTGGGTAAGTTATCTAGCCAGCGAGTATTGAAGGCAACATTGGAATCCAGGTCTAACCACCATCCACAATCCTTCCAGTACACACGTACCTGAATAAGAACCCCTCCCTCTGTGATACAACCAACAAGCAGACATCCAGTCCTTGGCTTGAAGACCTCCAGTGACAGAGAAGTCACCGTTTCCACAGTCCACCCATTCCACTTTTGGGTAGCTCTTGCCAAGAAGTTTTTCCTTTGCAATGTCCGCCATGTTGCTTCTGTTTCTACTCGAGGTGTCCCGAGGGGCCAAGATGGCAGCTGCAGAGGCAAAGTATGGCCTAGACTGACTCCATAGGTGACGGGTCTTCCCTCTTTGGAAGTCTAGGAGCAAATAATCCACCAGTAAGGGTTCCATTCAGATATGTGTTGGTCTAAATCAGGGGTGGAGAATCTGTGGCCTCAAGGTCACACATGGCCTTCTAGGTCCTTGGGTGTGGACTTTTGACTGAGTCAAGTTTTACAGAACAAATCCTTTTATTAAGGGGGTTTATTCTGTGAAGTTTGGATTTGGTCAAAGGCTGCACTTGAGGACCTAGACAGCCACATGTGGCCTTGAGGCCATAGATTCCCTACCCCTGGTCTAGATGGACACTGAAATCCTTTTCAACTCTGCAATTCTGTGACTACTCACTGAGCGTTGAAGAAAGCGTTGTGTGATGTATTAGGTTGAAAGAATAAGAAACATTTTTTAAAAAGTTATTGTAAATTTAAATATAACTAAATAGCGCAGGTACCTAGGTGGTATAGTGGATAGAAGGAGGGACTTGGAGCTGGAAAGATCTGAGTTGGAATCCTGCCTCAGACACTTATATTGCTGCTACATAAAGTCATTTAATTTTATTCAGCCTTGCTTTCCTGATCTGTGAAATGGGATAATATGAGTACCTACTTCTCAGGGTTACTGTGAGGATCAAATGATGTAGCGTACATAGATTGCTTTGCAAACATTTAAATTGCTATATAAATTCTAGCTAATGTTCTTATGTATTTATTTGCATATTATTACCTTCATTATCTATTCTAATATCATTGTTGTGAGCTCACTCACTTCAGTTATCTTGGGCCCAGGAATCATCACTATATAAAGTGCTAAGTACTTATTAGTAACTTCCACAAAAACTATTCTCTGACCTTTGGGGTGAATGTCATAGCAAATGGCAGATCTATTCACTAAATATTTCTGTGTTGTGAGTATTGACCTGAGGCTTCTTACCGAAATTAGAAATGGATTCTCCTGAATCAGCACATTCAGAGGCGATCCCTTAAAAGTGGGGAAGGTCCCAAGAGTGCTTTGGCCAGTTATTAAAATGACCCTGCACATAGAGATCTTTCATGAAATGACACAACATCGCTTTAACCAGCAGCAAAATTGTCATGTGTGGAATAAGGGCAACGATTGTAAGGAGGGTGCCTGGCACTTTGAGAGGAAGATTCAGTAGTGCCTGGCAGTCCTTACTGGGACCTGCTCTCTGCTCAGTCTTTAGAAGGCAGAGAATCACACAAAGCCCCCTAATTTGGTCTACTAAGTGTCCAGCCCCGAAGAAACAGTCTCTTAAGCTGTTGTCCTTTGTAGTTCAACACAAGCATTATTCAAAAATATTGTAAAGCGTTCCAAGAACCTCCTAAACAAGCATTTGAGGTGACAAGTTTAATTGGTGGCTATACAGCTCTGGCAAATGCAAGGCCCAAAAGGCCTGGGTTCAAGCTCTGTGGTTTCTGTGTCAGTGAAGTGGGGATAGCAATATCTGTAACACCCACTTACCTCACAGACTTGTTTTGAGGAATATGTCTAATAAAATGCCGTGTAAATTGATGCTGTCAGAGGTGTTATTATTTTACACATAGTGGAACTTAACACATATTTACCGAAGGAATGGAGGGAAGAAAGGAGGAAGGGTATCAGCAACCTGGGTCATGTAATAGAATGACAGGGAGAAGCTGTAAGGCAAGTCTGTTGAGGACCCTGCTGAGGGTTAGGGTTAGAGCTCCAAGAAGTGCTTCTTGAGTGACTGACTTCGGGAAAGGAAGGTAGAGAATGTGTTTACATCCTGTAGGAGGTGGCTTTCTCCGTCCAACACTTCATAGTTAAATCTTACACTCTTTTCCACATCACCTGACCCACGGAAACACGGTGTAATAGGGGTAGGCAGGTAAGCCCCACCCCCCAATCTATTGGACTGGCCCTCATAGACCCATCCCCACTCATTGGAACTGCCTCTGAAGGTCCCAGTCCAGTGGGGATGCTCCCTGTCCTGTCCTTATGCCTTTGCACTGGCTTCTCCCGGGCCTGGGAGACTTCTGTCAACTGGATTCCCAGAATTCCTTCAAATCTTAGTTCAAATCCTGTTTTTTGTAGGTGTCCTTTCCTGGTTTCCTCAATGCCCAGCTGTTAGTGCTTTCCTTCTGAGATTACCTTCTATCTATGTATTGTATGAACTTAGTTATTTACATCCTGAATCCCATTAGAACATAAGCCCCTAGAGGGCAGGAATCTTTTTGTCTGCTTTTGTATCCCCAGTGCTTAGCACAGTGCCAGGCAGTTGGTAGGTATTTAATAAAATGCTTATTGACTGACTAATAAACCCCCACCCCACCCCCACTCCTTTCCTCCCTTACGTAGGAATGAGGAAACCCTGTGGAATCAGTAAAGAGTCAGTTCCTGAACTGATGAGGAAAGGTGGAAACTTTGGGGGCGTTGAGACTGGAGAACACTGACTGGAACATGACTAGTTTGTTCTTATTGCTAACTAGCTGCATGACCTTGAACAAGACAAAGCCTTGGGCAAAGTCACTCTGAATGTCCATGTCAATTCAATTTAACCAACATTTATTGAACACCTACTCTGTACTCAGGCTTGGGTTTTTTTTTTTTGTTCACTTGTTTCAGTCATGTCCGACTCTGTGAGTTTGGGGTTTTCTTGGCAAAGATACTGGAGTGCTCTGCCACCTCCTTCTCCTGCTCACTTAGGCTTAAAGAAGAGACAAAGATAAGGTAAAAGCCCTGCCCTCAAGGAGCTTTTATTCTAGTGTATGTTGGAGAAGTCATACCCACACAAATTGGCTGGGCTAGGTGAAATTCCCCATTGTAAGCTCCAATGATTCACCTTTGCTCAGGTTAATAGGGGAAGGGCAGCTTGATGAAAAGGGAAGCCACCGCCCCACCTTCTGGGGAGGGAACCGGCAAGACAAACACTGGCTTCATAGAATTGGTTTTGCTATCAAGAATGAAAGCCTAAACTAACTCAACATGCTCTCTATTGGAATTGATGAGTACCTCATGACTCTATATCAAACTGGCAGGGAACCAATATGCCACAATCATCAGTATGTATGGCCTGACTCTGGATACTGCTTTCAAGACAAAGGAGGAATGCTATAGCAGACCGACGACTCCCTCCTTTCTGGTATTCAGGGCTGAGGAAGGAGAAGAGGTGGAGATGCAAACCCGGGCTTCTGCATGATTTAATGTTGGAGCACGAAGGGATCTGAACCTTTGTAACATGGTCGTCGGTAAGGGAGGAGAGGAAAGGTTAATTCCAATGACATGTTCTTCTTGACAAATGGAACCATCATGAACTAATCTCTAAGGAATAGGGGGAAAAGCAACTCTCTCAGAGCCAGAAATGGTCTGGGTTTGAGTTTCATCTCTGACACTAACTCTGTGACCACGTGCAAATCATTTAAACTTGGTTTCTTCATTTTTAAAATGTGAATAAAAATGCTCCTTCGGGCAGCCAGGTGGCAGTGGATAGAGTGCCAGACCTGGAGTCAAGAGCTCTGAGTAAATTGCTCGAGGCTGTGTTTTTCTCAAGGTCATGCAGTTAGTTAGCAACGGGAACCACATAGTCATGTTCCAGGCCCAGAGGTCAAATCTAGCCTCACACATTAACTAGCTATGTGACCTTGGTTGAGTCACTGAACCCTGTTTTGCCTCAGTTTCCTCATCTGTAAAATGAGCTGGAGAAGGAAACGGCAAACCACTCCAGTACCTAGCCAAGAAAACCTCAAATGGGGTCACGAAGAGTTGGAAATAACTGAAATGACTGAACAACAACTTACTTCACAGGGTTGTTGAGAAGATCAAATTAAATTTTTTTGTGGGGGGTTGTGTAAGATCCAGATCTGTGAATCCTGCTTCAGACACCTAGCTAAGTCAGCCCCTCCCTCACACTGGTTCAATCAACTCCTGTAGTTTCCTATCACTTCTAGGATCAGATAGCTAATCCTCTGATTGGCATTCAAAGTCCTTTGCAACCCAACACACTCCCATCTTTCCAATCTCTTATACTTTACCTTCCTTCCACCCCTCCCTCCATGTACTCTGTGATCCTGGGACACTGGCCTCTTTGTACTAGTTCCTTGCACAAAACAATCCATCTCCAGACCCCAGGCATCTTCACTGGCATTTCTAAAGCCTCTAAACTCCTCTTCCTCATCGGCCTCTCTGGCTTCCTTCAGGTCCCAGCTAAAATCCCACCTTCTTCGAGAAGGCTTTTCTGAGCCCCCTTAATGCTAGTGCCCTCCCTCTCTATCTCCAATTTATCCTGTATTTATCTTTTTCGTGCACTTGTTTGCTTTTGTCTCTCCCACTATGAGGGCAAGGTTAACTTTTGCCTTTCATTGTATCCCCAGTGCTTGGCATATAGCAGGTGCTTAATAAATGCTTACTGACTAGCCAACCCTAATAAAGTCAGTCGATCTCTGTTTGCCTCAGCTTCCTCATCTATAAAGTGGGGATAATAATAGCATCCAGCAATCTTTGCAAATCTTAAAATGCTAGCTATTATTTTTATCATCAGTGTAGAGAACTCCCAGTGTGGAAACTCTCTCCACCAATGTAGATTGGCTACTAGTCTGTAATTTAGTCTTATGAGATTTTCTTGGGGCACTAAGTGGTTAAATGACTTGCCTGTGGTCACCCAACCAGTATAGATCTGAGGTCAAATTTGAACCTAGCTCTTCCTGACTTCAAGACAGCTTCTCTATCCATGATGCCACTCTGCCTTTCTTTGCAAACTTCGAAGTGTTATCTAAATGTCAGCTATTATTACTCTTCTGCCAAGTAAAACATTATGAAGTCGTTTGTGGGCTAAGCACTGGCATTTGGGGTATATTGTAGCAGTATAAACACTGGACCAAAAGTGAAGAGACAAAGTCAGAGCTATGACTACCATGGGGCATCTGGGATGGGGTATGCTGTCCCTTTAACTCATGTTTCTCCACTGGCCCATGGGATGGAGCTCTCTTTGACCTACTGTTAGAACTGTCTACTTCCCTCCTGGGGGTTGGGGACCATCAGCTATGCCACAGGGACTCTCAAAGGGTACTGGCTACCCCATACGCTTACATAACTACACCCAGAGCAGACTGATCTCTCCACAACCACCCCCCTCATCTCTTCCCTCTCTCATCCCCCCACCCCACCCCATATTTCCTCTGCTAAAAGTCATCTTCACAAGCAGAAAAATCATCATGCTGGAATGCCATGTACTGGGGATAAGGGCAACAGTTACAAGAAGGCTGTCTGGCACTCAGGAGAGATGGGAGGGATGAGATTCAGCCGCTATAATTAAAACTGAGTGAGAGATCTGGGTTCTGGTTTAAGTTCTGCTGCTCATTGGCTATGTGATCCGAAGCAAGTGACAGCCTCAGTTTCCTCATGTGCAAAATTGGGATAATAATATATGCCTTGCCTGACTCAGACTTATTATGAGGATGAAGTATGATAATCGATGTGAACAGACTTTGAAAACTGTAAAGTGCCGTAAGAATGGAAGACAATATTATATTAATGTCCATGCCTGGGGTTACAAATATATCTGTTACACAAGCCATGCCAAGAACCAATATGTATATAATATATTATAAGCTATGAGACTGACTAATGACTCATTTGCTTGGTTATGTCTCTTAAACGAAATCCTAAATGGCAGAGTCAGCTCCTTGCTCGAGAGGTGATCTATCCCCTCATCTGTCCTCACAGCACTTTATATTTATCTTAAGTACTTTTCTTATTCTCATTTGTATACAGGTCTGAGCTCCCCTACTGGATGGTAAGTGGGGGTAGGGACTGTGTCTTAAATATAGCCTATGTCCCCCGGTACTTAGCACAGTGTTCTGCTCACAGTCGGCCCTTAGTAAATGGGATGAATGACCCTGGCAAAAGTTATGTTGATTAAAAAGCAGTGTCAGAGGACTTAGTACCTGATCCAAGGCTCAGTCAAGCAAACTCGGCGTTCAGAACTTCAAGATGAACAAGGCCATAGTCAAATAACCGGAGAAGAAACAGCTATGGAAAAAGGATTAGGGGCAATGTCATAGGATTTGTGTATATTGTCTATTCTACCTTGTTAGAATACAAGCTTTTGGAAGGCAGTGATTGTTTTAGTTTTGTATCCCCAGCACCTAGCACATAGTAGGTACTCAGTAAATGCTTGATTAATTGATCATAGATTTCAGAACTGGAAAATAACTTACAATCCATCTTTGTCCAGCCCAGATGAGGATATTAAGGCCCAGTAATATTGTCATGCTCAGACTTATATAGGTACTAAGTGGCAAAACCTGGATTTGAATCCAAATCCAGCACTTCCATTTTAACACAATGCACCAATTCAAGGAAGATCCATTCTTGGTGGCAGCAACGTAGTACAGAGAAAAGAGCATTGAATTTGGAGTCAGAAAACCTTGGTTTAAATATTGGTCTTTGCCATTTACCAGTTGTGTGACTCTGGGCAAGTGACATTACAGTCCAAGCCTTGATTTTCTACCTATAAAATGGGGTAATGTTACTACAGAGGGCAGCCATGAGGATCAAATGAAATGGTGTGTGCAAAATGCAATGTAAGCCTTAAAACTCTATGCAAATGTCAAATATCGTCATCAGCATTTGGCAGGTAGAGCAGCAAGAAGAAGGCAATTGACTTGCTCGCCATTGCAAATCCCCTAAAGACCCGATAGTACAAATCTGGAGACTTTCTCCAGTGACAACTGCTGTAGCTGTTGCTAGCAGACTACCTGTTGTGAATCTCAAGACATGGTACAAATTGAGGAGCAGAAGAACTGCCTTCTTCCCCAGCCCAGTGCATTCCCAAAGCTCTGATCTTAAACACAATGCCCATCACCACCCTCCTGGCTGCTAGTTCACCTGTTGATCTTTAGTCATCACATGGCTCCCTCTCATCGCAGGGATTTGTACCCATAGTGCCTTGAGGTTGGACAAGTATCAGCTGGTGTCAAGTGGGACTTCTTTCATCAATGTCTCATTAGAATTAATCAATTTGATTTTTTTTCTTAATCTACCAAAGCAGTGCCCTAGATAAACCACTTGGGTCTGGTCACTCAGCAACCATCTTAGAGCACATGCATATATAAAACCTTGTGACTTTTACCAGTGGCATCCTCATAGGTGTTTCTATTGCATGTACTTTCATATATTCTTCATTACATGTTCATGCTGTCTCCCCTCATTAGACCATGAACAGCATGAAGACAGGGACCCTGTCTACCACATTCTTTGACTCCTTTTGACTCCAATGACATAACGTAGTCAGAAATGCTTTGTAAACTGTAAACCAGCGAACAGACATAAGGCATCATTACTATTATCCCTCTATCAAGTACTTTGCACACGACTGCTCAATAAATGATGCTGCCACCATCATTAATGCCAATGAAGAGGCTCTCAGATTCACCACCAAGAAATACCATGACTGGGTTGATGAGAATAATGAGGAGATATCGGAATTGATTGAACCCAAGTAGAAGGCTTTTAGCACCGGGCAAATTGACATCAACTCAAAGTGAAAGAAATTGAAGCCTCTATTAACCAAGGTAGAGGCTCAATGAAAAACTCATGGCATGAAGAACAGGATGACAAAATGCAGGTGATATAACATACCACCAACACCTTTGACAGGTGGAGATGTAAGTGCCACACTGTCTGTGGTCTAAGCCTTAGGACTGATGTCCTTGAGCTGTAGTAATGGAGAATTGCTAAGGGAAAAAGCTGTCACTGAACGATACATTTCAAAGACCCTAGTTAAAACTCAGTTGTGGAAGTGAGTGTTTTCATCTCTTTCTTTCTTGGAGCACCCAAGCAGAAGCATCCTTAGAATACCATTGATTCTTGACATGGTAAGGAAAGTCATCCAACAGATTAAAAACAAGACATCTAGGACCATTGACATTTTTGCTGAGAATTTCTAAATCAAGGCAAGAGAAATGCATAAGTTTTCTGTACCCTCTCAGCATCAAGGACTTGGAGAGCTAGAGGACTCTGGTGCCCTCCTAGATGATAATCATTTTTAAAGAGATAAGTTCTGTATGGAAATTTGAGGTAAGACTTTATTTAAAAAGTATCCTTGAGACAGCTTGGTGGTACAGTACGTAGAGCAGTGAGCTTGGAGTCAGGCAGACCTGAGTTCAAATCCTACCTCAGGTACTTAACCATTGTGTGACCCTAGGTAAGTGTCTTAACTACAAAATAAACAGCTTCCAGAGGGAGGGATGAAACTATGTGAGATAGAAGACCTAGTGTGAACATTCAGAAACATCAACTAAGAGTATGTACCTTCTCCCTCTGGGGCAGAAAAAGGAAATCAGTGAGAGATAAGAAAAAGGAAGGGCAGATGGAGCTAAGGAATTAAAAGAAATTCTGTCACTAGATTGGAATTTGACTTGATGTCATCTTTTAGTCTTCTAGGGATAACAATCAGAATATTAAATTGCTCTGCCTCATGTATCTCATCTGTAAAATGAGAAGACTGGTTTCAATGGCCTTTGGGGTTCCTTCCAGTTCTAAGTCCATGATCCTATAGGGACTCTCCAGCACCCAGAGTCCACTTGTTCCAGATTCTCAGCATAGGTGTGCCATTGAAGCAGGACTTTACTTCTTGTTAGTTGCAGGAAAAACTAGACAATAAAAACTAATTTTGAGTGGCTTTATTTAATTTAATAAAAACTGTTGACTGACTTCATTGGTATATCCTATTGAGGATCAGCAATCCCACTCTGTTGCTTCAAAAAAGGTGGTGTCAAATGACTGCCTCATTGCTCTACTCATTGTCCCCCACGACTTCTCGGACCAAAATAACCTTAACTTGCCATCCATTGCCCTCTATGTGTTGTTCTCCTTATTAGAATCTAAGCTTCTTGAGGGCAGGGAATGCCTCACTTTTTTATTTGCATCCCCAGTGCTTAGCACAATGCCTGGCACATAGTAAGTGCTTTTTCATTCATTCTTCATTAGTACAGATTCCAAAAAGCATGCTGATATTGACATCCTCCATGACTGTGGGTGCACAGGAAGACCTAGACAATGGATGTATTTCCAACCCCTTGAGCTTAAGATGAGATTAAAACAAGTTTGGGTTTTTGCTTCAGGACTTTTTCTGACATGGTCGAATACTCTTCCTAAATGTTCTTACTGTTATGGTCCATTAGCTCACCCACAAAAAGGTGAAGGCAAACCTCTCAATGGATAAGAAATCTCAGTTGAATCTGATCTGGATTGAATAGCCACCTGATCAAGTACCTGAGCTCCAGAATACTGCTGATGCTGCGACATCCAGGAGCAGATTTCCAGGTAATGTTGCCATCTTTCCTAAGATATATAATAAAATGGAAAGGAATCCACTTTGGAGATCAGGAGCCTCCCCATCAAACTCAACCTATCTGCACTTGACAATTCAGACCGAGTGAGACTTTAGGAAATCCAGAAAGCTTCTATACTATGGAAACTAACCTCACAAAGATCCACATCAGTCAGCCAGTCAGCTAACAAGCATTTATTAAGTGCCTACTATGTGCCAGGCACTGTGCTAAGTGCTGAGGTTACAAAGTAAAAAAATAAAAATAAAAACATTCCCTGATCTCGAGGAGCTCGCAGTCAAATGGGGAGACAACGTGAAAACGATCACGTACAAACAAGTTATATACAAAGTACACTGGAGATCATCAAGAGAGAGAAGTCAGTAGTATTAAGGGAGATGAGGAAAAGCTTCTTGTAGGAGAGATACTAGCTGGATCTTGAAGGAAGCCAAGGAAGTCAGGAGGCAGAGATGAGAAAAGAGAATTCCAAGAAAGCAATATGAGTGTGTAAATTTAGGTATTGGTTATCTGAGAAAACAGATGTTCAAAGATCACAATGTTCAATTTACAGAAAGGTTATAGATGCCCTTGGCATATTGAATTATTCTGTGACCCAGCCATAAGATCTGAGGGTCCTAGAGAAGTTCCGCCCACCTTATCTGCTTAAAAAGTCTTCAGAATCACTCATCATCCACTCACTTAAGCGTGACCATCCTTCTGCACGCCGGGGTCATGATTTTGATCAACTAGTGCCATTTCTTCTCATGACATCATGCTGTTTGCACTCCCTGTGCTAGATATGTGATATGAGTTTACCTTGCTCAGCTTGAGAACTTCAAAAGAATGGCAGAGAAAGAACTTTAAAAGCCAAAGGTACAGAGGTAACAGTCACCTGTGTGAGCAAGACCACCACCAGAGATTATTTCATTTGGAGGGGAATATATTATGAGGATGCCTGCAAGCACAATTTCCTAGAGCAAAGGGTGGGAAACTAAATCTAGAAGGAATGAGATAAAACAATAAACAACCAAGTACCAACTGTCTCCAATGGGAAACTTGTCCCAGATATGGAGGAAACAGTGTGAGGGGGTGCCTATAAGGTAATGTAACTGATTTAAGGCCCCAGAACTTATACATTCAAATGAGTGTGGTTCTTTCAAGTAGGATGATGGCGAGAAAAATAGTTTGGGAGCCAGAGGACATCAGTTCAAGTCCCAAGACTCATTACTATTGGTGTAACTTAACCTCTATTTGCCTCAGTTTCCTCATTCGTAAAATGAGGAGATGGGACTAGATGGCCTCTGAGGTCTCTTTCAAGTCCAAATTTATGAGCCTATGCTGCTCTTACACCCATCATCTCTTGAACTTCCCTCTGGGAGTAGCCCAGTGCCATTCTTTTAAGTAAGCACAGTAGCAGCCAACCTTGTTCCTTTGAGGGTGGATTTGATTTTTGGAAGTAACCCAAAGTCATTCAGAGTCAAAGGTGGAAAAGGCTATCAAAACAGGGAATATTGTTTGCAGTTAAAAATAAAGTGTTTCTATGTGTAAATGAACCGATTTCTTGTATGGCTTTTAAACTGGCTTTGAAGGCAATTCCAAAAGATTTTTCCTAAAATACTTTGGGCAATGGCAACATTATTGGAATAAATGCATGGTCTCCCAAATGGATCCCTCATTTTGATGTAGAATGTTTTATATGCTTGCTTTAAAAAATAGGTTTACTTGCAAAATGAGACTTTATATTAGCCATATTTAGTTCCACATGGCGGGGGGTGGGGGGAGGAAATCACCCAAAAGATGTCATCTTCATCTAGTGAGAGATTACCAAAGATGTTCAGCCTATTAGTCGTTCCACCTTTTTCAAGCACCTCCAATCATCTCTTTGCCGACCCTTCATTTCCATCTCACCAGGCAGCTAGTGATATAAACACATGAGATAGAAACCTACAAAAAGCGAGCTCAGTTCTTCAGCAGTTTTTAACAAGTATAACAGGTGTTTTCACATCTACTACATGCCACATCTGGCAGCCAAACGGAACACACACTTTGCTCTAGTCACTAAATGAAGACAGGCATGAGAACAGCTCCTGGTCTACAGGAATAGACTCAGTCTGGCAAAATATTCTGCACTCACAGGGATGTCCATCCCTCAGAAAAACAACCTCCAACTCACATGCGGAAATCAGTAAAGATATGTGGTTTTTATTCTTCCATCCCTTCATACAGCAGCCAACCTAATCATCCTGTTCTCACTGAATCCAGATAGCATCTTGCGCTAGGAAACTCCAGTGTACCCATTCCATCTCCATACTGGCTGCAGATGTGTGGGGCTAAAAACACAGCTGACTGCCTCCCCCTCTATCCTCTCCTGGCAACCTTTCTGAGCCAGTACACCAGAAGAGGGCTATAAAGGTCTGTCTCAGCCAATTAAATTTTTTTAATGCCCTCACTGAATGTTCCCACTGCATCACTGCATGGGAGTCAGGGTTGGAGTCTGTAAAAGAAAGCCTGGAAACACCCAGGAATGGTGGTCTAATCATAGTTAGGAATAATGAGTTCTTATATACCAAGCATGACCCTTCAGGGGGTAGGAATGAATAACATTTACATTCATCGAGGGCTTTATGGTTACAAGATGCTTTACCTTCTCATTTGAGTCTTATAACAACCCTTTGAGATTGGTATTATAATGAGTATGGGTACTACCTTCACTTGTGCAGCCCAGACCCTATCCACACCTTGTCCTGTGTGATTCTTAGTACCATTTCAGTACCACTTAGTACCATTTTTTAAAAAATTGTCATTTTGCAAATGAAACTCAGAGAAGTTGGTCAATTTACCAAGATCACACAGCTGGGACCTGGTGGAGGTAAAGATCAAATTGAAGTCTTCTGACTCCAAGTCCAGTGTTATTTTCACTCTATCACATTCTTCTCAAAGAGGGACAGGAGCTGATTGTGAATGAATGGTAACTAGGACAAACAGAATATGAAAATGACCACCATGTTTTTCAAACTCCAATTGGAACATGGTCTGGCAAAGGATATCCTTTTTGAAGTATCTCACACATGGAAAACATATTCTTCTCTTAAAATCAATACTATCCCAATAGTTTTGGGGAAGACTATACCTTGATTGGACCTTTAGGGATATCTTTTCTCTTTTTTCTTCTTTCCTCTGAAATTATCTTTCAAACCTTTCTGCCATTAGTGCATATCCGAGCGTGCAAATTTTCTTTAAAATATAGGTGAAGTTTTATTTGCTTCTCTACCTAGAGATAATATGGCACCCCCATGGCTATTCCTAGTGGTTGAATTTGATATGTGCCTGTGCCTGAAAAGCAGTGCAGTTTGATGGCACATTGGTGGCATAAGGGTAATAGTGCTGCCTTGAAATGAGGAAGATGAGTCCAAAACCTGTCTCAGCATTCAAACTGTGATCCTGGGTAAATTCTTTAATCTCTGTCAGTTCAGTTTCTGTAAAATAAGGATAAGAATAGAACCTTGGATCTCACAGGGTTGTTGAGATCAAATAAGATAGCATACACAAAGTATCAGGAGACCTGGCTGCGTGCCCTTGGGCAAGTAGATTAACTTCTCTGAGTACCAGGTTCCTCATCTGCAAAACAGGGATGATCCTACCTGAGCTACCTCCCTCATGGAATTTTGGGGAGTACCAGATAATTATACTGCATTTGGTATACTTAATCCTTACTGTTATAAGATTAAAAAAAGAGACACTGACCTACTGTTCTTTCCTTTTACTTCTTCCCTTCAAAAAATAATTCAAACAAACCTTTATTAAATGCTTACAATGCACAAGGCACAGAGGAGACAAAGACAAAAATGAAACAGTCACTCCCCTCAAGGAACTTATGTTAAATATGGGACAAAATGGCTTCTAAGATTTTTTCAGAATTGTATTTCTACCTGTCCTCCCCCGCCTTTGTACATGTTCGTTTCTTTGTGACATGAACCATGATACCTTTTTATTTTTACAGCGAGATCCTAATTATTCAAGTGCTAATTAGCTCCTGGATTACCTAGACCTTTTGCTTCTCTTTTCTTGTCATATTTGCGATCTCTGAATTCCTTGTTATCACTTTCACCAGGGAAGGGCAGCAGCAGGAAGAAGTAGTGAATATAGCTTTAGGTCAGCAGCTTTGGTAAAAGGTTTGGTGCAAGGGCAGGTGGGAGCTATTGGTAAGAATGAGATTTCCTTGAATAAACTGTGAATTTCAATTATCTAGTCTTCCCCTAAATCCAATTAGCAGAATAATCAAGAGTCTACTGTAACTAGCAAGAGTAAAAAAAGAAAAAAAACCCAAGAAAGCCAACAACATTTTTTTCCCTAGGAGAGTCAACAATCCATCAAAAAAAGGGCAGAGATTAAAAATGAATTCTGTTGAATTTTTAGATAACAACATATACCAATGTTCCCCTTATAGCACATCAAGCAAAAAAAAAAGCCCTAAGTAATATGTAACTAATAAAACCAACTAGCACAGTGCTTTGCACATAGTAGTAGCTGCTCAATAAATGCTTTCTGAATCAAGTTAAAATTGTACTTTGGTTCCATATTATGGACAATTATGGAAGGGAAAGAGGAAGACTATGCATTCTCTTGTGTTGTTAGCTAAAGTTGAAGTTAACACTAGACACAGTAAATCTGGAAAAGCAGTCAATATCCCTCTATTCTGAAGTGTTTTGCTTACCCACAATTGAGAAACAGACCTTTTGTTCACCAGGAAACAATGTGCCTGCTTTTATTTTTAAATTCAAAAGTTTACTCTTAAAATAAATGTTTCTTGTACCACAGAATTCTTAAGGTATGTACAGAAATAGACTTTAGGTTTTTGAGGTCTGATAACTTATTTGAGGGCAGGGACTGTCTTTTGCTTCCTTTGCATCCCCAGTGCTTAGCACAGGGCCTGGCACACAGTGTTTAATAACTACTCATTGACTGGCTGACTTAGCGTTGCCTGAAAGTCCATTGGACTCCATACCAGATAGATTGTCCCGCCTTTATTTGAATGTTTTGGGCTACCTCATTACTCAAGGCTGAAGGTTACATTTGAAACCAACATTTACTGAGACCTTTATTATCATCAGATCCTATGGAAATGAAGTTTCTTTATCATAAAACAGTCATGTCAAAAACAAACCAGAAATCAAACAAAACAATTTGTGGAAGCTGGGCTGCCTGGGCGTGAAGAGAGGACGTTCTAGTCAGCACTGGGTCAGTGGCTATGGTGCTGTCCATTAGTAAAGTGCTGACAGGCCTTAAAAGCCTGGCTGAGGGCCTTCTGGGATCACATAGCCTGGCCCACTAGGAAGGTACTTCAAAGGCTATGGGCAACCTTGGGATAAGTAGGCAAGTCAAGAATCTTGGAGAACTAGGGAGCTAAATTCTAACTGTCCTGGATAAAAGAGATAAAAATACAACTCAGTTCAAACATTTATTAAGACAATTTAACGTGTTTTAATTCAATAAACGTTTATTAAGCACCTTCTAAACTCAAGGCACTATGCTGGGTGCTATGGTTGCAAAGATGAAAAGAGAACAGGGCCTACTCTCAAAGACCATAAAATCATATAATCTAAGGGTGGTGGTGGTAAATGCATTATTGTTGTTCATGTGTGCATATTAAAAATGGTAAAATATTATTAAATGCATAGAAACATTGGAATGAAAAGAACATTAGGCTCTAAATCAGAAAGTCTGTGTTTGAGCCCTTGTTCTACCACTTACCATGTTTTGATCTCGAACAAATCATTTCATTTCAGCCTCAGTTTCCTCATCTCTAAAATGGGAATACTACAACTTGCCAGTCCCTCCCTCATGGGGTGGTGAGGGAAGCACTCTATTAACTACAGAGCAGTACAGAAATGTGAGAGATGATGACAATAGTTAATAATAAATTGGGAAAGCTTAAACAGAATAGCATGAGAGATTTGAGAAGGGAGGAATAACTAGCTGGAGAGACTCAAGACTAAAAGTAGAGACAGTATCAAGCGAGGGTATCTGGTCTTTTTCATCCCTTCTCCTTCTTTTCTCCCATAGCTTGATTTTCTAAGGAGAGATGTTGCTGACCTTTGGTGGAGGGGTGGGTGTCACAGGAAGCTGATGGTCAGATGTTCATCAGAAAAATAAAAACAGTAGGGGAACATTTTGGGGAATTTCACCTTAGATTCTTAGAATATAGACTGTGAGAGTTTTGTGACTTTAGATATAATCTTTCTCTACAAACTGTCTCACATTCATCCTCTTCTCACTACTTATACATCTGTCATCTTAGTTCAGGCCCCCATCACCTTTCACTTGGACTATTAAAAATGGCCTCGTAATTGGTCTCTTGCCAAAAGTCTTTTTATACTCCAATTCACTCTCTTTACAGTTGGCAAAGTGATTTCCCTTAAGCATGTTTCTGACCATATCACTCTTTACCCCATCCTAAATCCAGTGGTCCTTATTACCTCTAGAATCCAATATAATCTCCTGTATTTGTTTTTCAAAGTCCTTCACAACCTGGCCCTAGCCTACCTTTCCTAGTTTCATCATATGTTGCTTCCCATTCCTTACCCACAAAACATTCCATCTTCCACCTCTGTGCCTTTGAGTTGTTCTTGTACCTGGAACACTCTCCCTCCTATCTCCATCTCATGGAGTCCCTTATCTTCTTCAAGTTTTAGCTGAAGGTCCACCTTCTACATAAAGTCTTCCTTGATCCCTCCAATGGCAAGTACCCTCCCCATCCTAAACTACCTTGTGTCTATTCTACATTTATTCTCTATATATTTAATATATGTTTATGTCATCTTCCCCAATAGGATGTAAATTCCTTGAGAGTAGGGACTGACTTTTTTTGTGGCCTTTTATCACTAGTGCCTAGCACCTAGTAGGTGCTTAATAAACTCTTGATGATTGATCTAATGATTACCTAGTTCAACTCTCTCATTTTACAGATGAAGAAACTGGGATTCAGGGAAGTTAAATTATTTGCCCAAGGTCACAGGGTTAGTTAGCCAGGTCTCCTGGTTCCTAGGTCAGAGCTCTTTTCTTCACATGCATCTGAAGCATCGTGCAGGGGGACAGGAGGAGTCCAGAGCAGCCAGAAGGATCAGCTTGGCAATGCTAGCCAGTCAACAAATGATTATTTAAGTCACATACAAAAAGGGAGTGAGCAGAAGGCCTTGCACATAGTAGACACTCAGTAAATATTTGATTAATTGATGACCTCGACATTCAGGGCATTGTCTAAGTCACATCCTTATTTTAGTAAGTACTTGGCGATATTTTTGTTCTTGACCCCCTCCTCTTTTGATGTCCTGGAGTGCATCCCTATGCCTCCTGTATTATTTCTTGCTTTGGTGGCAGTAATTCTAGCAACAAAATGTTTTGTTGGAGCATGAGCTCTTTGTTGGTAGAGTTGCTATTGTATTTCTTTGTTTGAGGTCTTTTTATTTTTCCAAATCTGATCCAGGTTTTGTTCTAGTTTGGTCTTGGTCGGGATAATAGATAGTTTTTCCACACTCAGTAGAATAAATCTGTCAGTAAAATAATAAGTTAAACACTATTCACAGCCTTTATCAAACCTTCAAAGTCTCCTCTCTGAAAAGGATCACCTCAGCAGGGGGTGGGGAAGAGGAATTGTGGTCTGGCCTCCAGTACTCTGGTTAAAATATGATTACCTTTCAGGGTAGGAATGGGCAGAAGCTGCCAGGGAAGGGATTTGGACTTGATCTAAGGGAAAGCTTCCCCCAAATCAAAACACTTCAAAAGTGGCATAGGGTGGTCTCAGGCAGTCATAGGCTCCCCCTCCCCCACAAGAGGTCAGCAAGCAAAGCTTGCTAAATGACCACTGGTCATGCATGTTGCAGGAGGGATTCAGGGTTAGGAATGGGTTAGACTAACTGGTCTCTGAGGTCTCTTCCAACTCAAATTCTGTGATGAGATCCTTGTTTTGGCTCAATAAATGACTATAATTTGAAACTCACCACCCCCTATAGATAAGAGGTTTTTTTTAAATGCTTGATGGTCATAATTGGTGACAAGTAAACCCAATAGGTACCTTCTGTGGCTAGAATAGTTCAGACCACCTCCTGATCCTATCACAGGGGTTGAGGATGCCAAGCCTATGATTGGCCTCATGTGCCAATAAAGGCACGGCCATGCTGAATCATAGAATACCATTGCCTCCTCAGCTCCCAAATTTCTTTTCAGGGACCCAAGCCTCAACCTCATGCTCACACCTGGAACAAGGGAAACATCAGCACAAAAGGATGAGGAATTCTCTGCTTTTGATCATGATCTTATGAGGTTAGTGCTTCTAAAGCATGTTCCACCCCAATCCAATCTGTCCTCCACATGGCTGCCATGGTGATTTTTCTAAAGCACACATCTGACCATGACACTGATCTCCCTAGCCCAACCTAGTCAATAAACTCCAGTGGATCCCTATTAACTCCAGGATTGAATATAAACTTCCCTGTCTGGCATTTAAAGCCCTCCACAACCTGGCCCTAACCTACCTTTCCAGCTTTATTAACTATTGCTCCCCTTCCTGCAGTCTATGGTCCAGCTAAACTGACCTTCTTATTCTTCCTAATATGCAGTCTCCAATGTTCTGTCTCTGTTCCTTTGCAATGGTTGTCCCCTTTGTCTGGAATATCATTTCATCCTCTTTATCTTTCCCTCTTAGGATCCCAAATTCCCTTCAAAACTCAGGCTTGAGCACTTCCTTCTAATTGCTAGCATTTATATAGTTTATATTGATATAAAACTTTCAAAATGTTTTACAAAAATCATCTCATTTTAACTTGGAACAACCTTGGGAGATAGGTACCTTTATTACCTCCATTTTACAGATAAGGGAACTGAGGTAGACAGAGGTTAAGGGATTTGCCCAGGATCACACAGTGAGTGTCTGAGGCCGAATTTAAATCCAGGTTTTCAAGATTCTAGGCCCAGAGCTCTATCTACTGTCCCATCTTACGGCCTCTGCTCTTTCTTGATCTCCCCATCTACTAGTTCCTTTTCTCTCTATACTTGTCATTACCTTATATTCATTTTGTATGTATCTGTATTTGGACATGTTTCCCTGACTGAATATAAGCTCTTTGAGAGTAGGGTCTGTTTCAGTTTGGGCTTTGTATCCATAACATAGTACCCAGCACATAGTAGGTGCTTAATAAACGTCTAGGGAATGAATGATATTCAGAGTTGATGGCTAAGGGAGACAGAAGGTTTTTCGATCTGCCCTGTGCCTATACTTCCCTGATCAGACACTGTCAAATACCCACAACCTCAGATGGGATTGTTCAAAGCTGGGGTCTCAGATCTTCAATGCTCCTCTGCCAGGAGGCAGCAGCAAATGGATTTGTTCCAAGGCAGGCAGCTTTATGCACATACTTCTCTTTTCCCCTTCTTTCTCATCTACACATCACTGCCTCCACCCCTGCTCTTCGTGCCTGTGACATGGCGGCATTTTGGCAAGGTAACATTCCACCATTACAAAGCAGCCGGGCAGAAGACGCTTCCTACACATGACATTCTCTGAAATCTGGCATGGCCACTGATACCTTCGTGCATAGCTTTTACCTAGCTGAGAACAGATGCAGGTGAACTGGGCTAGATCTGGCAAAATCTTAACTCAGGACTGTTCACCAGGGGTCTGGAGAGAGATTTCAAGGAGGTCCATGAACTTGGATTGGAAAAATATTACATCTTTATTTTCACTAACCTCTAACTGAAATTTAGCATTTCTTTCAATTATGCATTTAAAAAAACCCCCAAATTCAAAGACATTCTTCTGAGAAGGGGTCCTATCAGAATGTCAAAGGGATCCACAACACAATAAAGGTTAAGAACCCTTGAATCAAGTGATGTTTATTTTTGTCACTCCTATATTCCCACTCTTATTTCTGTTTCCATCATCCCTCCCCGCCCCCCCAGCACTTGCTCAGCCCCAGCTCCCTGACAGAAAGGTGAAATTGATCCAACATTTGCCATTATAAAGCTGGTAAGTACTAAATCCTTCTGCACCCAGGAAACTGGTATAAGGTCAGAAGAAAACTATCCCATAGAATAGTGGTTCTTAACCTTATTTGGGCTCATGGATCACCCTCTTTGGCAGTTTGACCTACGGACCCCTTCTCAGAAGAATTTTTTAAAATGTTTTAAAATATATAGAATTACAAAGGGAACCAATTGAAATGTAGTTATCAATTTTTTTTCAAGTTCATAGACTCCAGCCTAAGAACCTCTGCCTCAGAGGGATGATGAGGTTGGAGAGTGTATCACCCCAGAGCTAAAGCATCTCTGGAGGTAAGAAGAGACCTGAGAGAGGAGAAAAGAAACTTTCTTGTTTTCCAAGCTTATTTTATTCAGGAAATGACCCTCTGATGACCTCAGGCTTTTAGAGATTCCAACCGCAGCCTATCCACCACCCGGCCCAATCACTTTACTCCTCTTCCTATTGCAAAGCTACCAGATTCAAAGTCTCCACCCCTGTTCCCCAAAATGGAGTGATTATGCCATCTTCTCCTAGGCTGGCCATTTCACAGTCTCTACAGTTTCTCTTGGCTCCATTCCTACCATATGTAAGACAGGTGTGTGTGTCTGTGTGTGTGTGTATGTTTAGGGGGGACAGGAAGCAAGGAGAAGAAGGGCATAGATCGTTGACCCTGATCCAGTCTTTTAAAAGAAGTTTGACAAATAGTCCCAACAGGGCTGTGCTCTGGCTCCGGCCCTCAATATTCAGTCCCATAGTTAGCCAAAACAAGAATGGGCTATAACACCGACATGTAGCAATGATGCCTTTCTAACACCAATGATACTGTATTTCAGGGTGAAGAGTATGCAGGCAGCATTATGTAAGAGAAAGAACTCTCCCTTAGGCACAAGAAAACCAAACTTCAAATCTTGGCTTTCAACATACTAGCTGTGCAATGTTGAACAAGTCATCTGATATCTCTGGTTCTCAATTCCTTCTGCTGCAAAATGAGGGGCTTTGATTAGATCAGGGCTGCTTAACGTGGGGTCCATGGACCCCCTAATAGGTACGTAGATAGATTTCAGGGGATCCATGAACTTGGATGGGAAAAAAACCTACATCTTTATTTTAATGACCCTTTGGTTTCCTTTATAATCCTGTTATTCTTGAGAAGGAGTCTAAAGGTTTCACCAGACCACGAAAGGGGTCCATAACATTATTATTAAGAATAAACCCCTTGGACTAGATGGTCTCTCAAGTCTCTGCTGGCTGCAAAACTGTATAATATATCATTTTTTCTAAATATATTTTTGCAGATGAGATTTTTAAGAACGTCATCCTGGTCCAAGTTAAGAAGTGCAAAGAGTCAAAGCCAGTTTAATTGTCATAAGCCAGCTTTTAACATTATTAGCTTCTTCTGCAGAGGCAGAAATAATGTTTTCTTCCTTTAGATTAATTTATTCTAAATAGGAATCGTTTGGGCATTGAAAAAGAAAGAAAAAAAACTCATCTTTCTTTTCTAGTTCATGGATAAGTAGAAAAAATAGGTTAAAGATTGAGCTGGCTACACAAACCAATATTTTAAATTTCTTATGTCAATGTGAATGAAATTAACATCTTCTAAAAACACACATTTCTGACAAAGTTAAAAACTACACCTTCTTTTGTTCAATGATTATATATCTCTGTGGTAGAGAGAGAAAACCATCCAGCATACATAAATGGTGCCTTACTTAAGTAAGAGGCAGAGCTAGGGTGTAATGGGTTGGGCCCTGGCTTTGGAGCTGGAGGCCTTGCATTGTATCCTGGCACTGCTATTTACTAGCTGTGTGGCACTAAGCAAGCCTCTTCTGTGTCATGCTTTCTTTATTTGGCAAACAAGGGGCTTGAACTAGGTGGGGTGTGCGGGATCTGGCTCCAAACAGCTAGCAAATGACTTTTATATTTTCAGTGTGGTCATTTAGACCTTACAAGCTACAAATTAGAGCTTGATTTATTGTTTTGTTGATTGTCTAGACTTAAGAAAGTGATGAAGGAAATGTTAACGATGAAGTTTAAACTTACAAGTGTATCCATTGCATGTTTTTTTTTCTTTCAGAGAGCCTGTTGTTAAGTGTTTACCAGCATGCCCCTTGTATTTCTATATTCCCTTCCTGCTCTTAAAGTTACGAGAATCTCATGTAAATGTTTTATTTCTGATGAGAGGGATGTCCTTCCAGAGCAGCAGACCAAAAGCATTCTCAAAATATTCATAAATAGTCTGTTGAATTGCAGAGGATTCACCTCACAAGAAACTGAGTGGCTGCTTCAAATCATATTTGACATATAAAACCAGGATCGATTTTCCAATGCGACTGTAAAATTAGACAGGAAGCATATCAAAAGAAGCTATTGTTTTAAAGTACAGCATTGCCCTTTAAAGGAAACCACTCCCTGAGCTGTGAAGAGGATGGCATGAAACTTCAGAGCTGGAAGGCCCCTCCTAAAGATTGTCCAGCCCAATCTTTTAATTTACAGACAAGGAAACTGAGGCACAGAGAGATCAAAGTGATTCGCCTAATAGGTATTAAAACTTTATTAACAAGCATGAACTTAGTTCATTTTGGGGAGGGAAGGGGCACAAAGTTGGGGGGCGGGGTAACTAACTAGTGATGTAAATACCAATTTAACCATATAGCTAGTTTCAATTCAATTCAAGCCTTTATTAACTGCCCAAGCACTAAACCAGGCACAGGGACACAGTGACAATCGTCATTGTCTTGCCCTCAAGAAACTTCTATGTTACATTGTTAATTTGATCTATGTTCCTGTTGGTTGGCAGAAGATCACCTCAGACCTTTGGGAATAAAAAGGAAGTAGCAGTTTCTACAAAGGATGAGAATGGCAAAACCAGATTTTTTTAGTCTGCTGATATGAGCCCCTGGAGTGGTCACTTTTCCTAATGGGAGAAAGGGAAGCACCTGGCTTTCCAATTTACACATAGGGAGCCAGGGAGCAAAATCTCCAGTGACCAGGAGACATGTGTGCCTCTCTCCAAAATATAAGCCCATGCTACCCCATGGAACACATGGAAGAGACAATATGCCAAGAGAAATTTTGCACCTGCAGGTGAACAGATATGCAGTCAGCGTGCATAGGCACTCTCCCAGCAGAGGCTCTGAAAGCTGAGCCCAGACCATCCCCCCGGCTGATGGTGATGTAGACCCAAAGGGGGAAAAAACCCAGCACAAAAAAAGAGTGGTCAGTTTCTGTTCCTCCCTGAATCAGACACACTCGCACTCCCTCCATCACAATTAACAGGAGAATCTGAAACACAACAAACTCACCGGCAACATGCTCAAAATCAATGGCATCGATACCCAGAACTGAGATACCAAAAAAACCTATTTGAAGAGCAAACACTCAGAGCAGCAGCCCTCTGCATGCTGCAGAGAACAGATCACACAGCCTCCTAACAAAATCCACCACAAGGTCAATGGACCCAAGATGAGCTGAAATGCAGGTGCTTTCCAAAGGCCAACTATCTTGCTTCCATTCTATGTATAAACCCTCCACTTCATCAAATATAGGCTCAGCCATCAAACTGAGGAGCGGAGGATTTAGAGCTAGAAGGAAGGGATCGTACAGATGGACCTCGTCCAAATCTCTCATTTTATGGACAAGAAAACTGAGGCCAAAAGAAGTTAAAAGATTTGTCCAATATTACAGTAAAAACCCAAACAGGGACTAGACTCAGATTCTTTGACTCCAAGCTTTTCCACACTATCATGTTGCCTATAGACATCAGACCCCTGAAAAACAAGGCAATAATGAGAAGAAGGAAGAAGAGGAGGAGGAGAAGGAAAAGAAAGAGGAGGAAGAGGAAGAGGAGGAGGAGGAAGAAGGGGAAGGGGAGGGGAAAAGAAAGGGAGGGGGAGGGAGAGGAGGAGAAGGGAGAGGAGGCTGCAATGGAAAGCAGGTTAAATTAGGCAGGAGGAGAGCTAGGTTCTAGTCTAAATTCTTCTGTTAATCAGTTGTATGACCTTGGACTTCAGTTTTCTGAGCCTCAGTTGCCTTGTATGAAAGGTGGAGGTAGCCATCCCTTTAATTTACCTGAAGGCAGAGGATGGAATCAAGCCTCTTTCACCTCTAAGACTATTCATTCTATGAAATAAAGGTCTGGTTGTACTTGGAACGATCACCAGTGGACCAGAATCAGAATGAGGAACAAAGTCACTGTCAATGTACCTTAATTCCAGTCTTCCTGTATTAGTCAATAAGTCAACGAGCATTTATTAGGCACATACTATGTGCCTATAGAGGCAGCTAGATGGCTCAGTGGCCTAGAGTCAGGAAGACCTGAATTCAAATCCAGCCTCAGATACTGTGTGACCCTGGGCTAGTCACTTAACCTGTTTACCTTAATCCACTAAAGGAGGAAATGGCAAACCACTCTAGAATCTTTGCCAAGAAAACTCCATGAACAGGATGGTGATGAAGAGTAGGACATAACTGAACAACCGAATGACAACAATACTCCAGGCACTGGGCTAAGAATTAGGGATACAAATATAAGTAAAAACAAAGACAGTCCCTGCCCTCAAGGAGCTTACATTCTAATGGGGGGATACAACACATAAAAGGGAGCTGAAAGAAGGTACCTGGCCTTCCCCAAAATGGAGTTCATGGGAGGAGTTCACCTATGAGAGAAGGCACTGCAGGGATGGAAGGGGAAGGAGGCAGCAGAAATGGTGGCAAAGTCTGGGAATGCAACGTCAGTGACTTAGGTTAGTTTCCCCCATCTCCCCCCAACCCCTAGGGCAACTAAACCTTGGAATGAATTACAAGAACTCTAAGATCTTTCCCTCTAAGTCTTGAAGACTGGGAGATAGTTTAGATGTGATTTTATTTCAAAGCAGTGGGTGGGCTAGATAATCTCATGAGGGTCAGTGGATCTTAAAGTTGAAAGAGACCTGAGAGATAATCCAGTCTAACCTTCATCTGATGGATGAATTTCCTTCTACAACAGCTTTGGTAAGTGCCCATCTGTCCTCTACTCCATAACTTTATATTCTAAGCATTTCTAGGTATCCGACTCTTGGTTATCCAGCCTAAAGTAAGGGAAACGATGGCAAATCATTTCTAACAGAAGATTCAACAGAAAAACATTCTGATAACATAAAAAGTTATTTTTACCTTTGGAGTTCATTTTTGTACTTAAATGAGCATGAGTGTGTCTAATGCTCTGGGAATTTACCACACTTCAAGCCAGATAATGAAGCCACAATGAAAGCCTGACTCAGGAACTAGAAAGCTGCCCAGTTTGATCATCCTGAACTCTGATTAATTTCTTCCCTGCTTCCTATTCCTTGCTGGGGACAGACAGCATCACCTCTCAGATGGATGCCTGTCAATGTGAACACCTCTAAAATTGATCTGAATGGCTCGTATGGTCTTTTCTGGGGAAGAAAGGTGGGATGGGGGGTTAAGCATTTTTTGTTGGAAGAGTGTTTCAAGGAACTGAACCAAGATCAGGAGAGGTGAAATTCTGTTTCATGTAGAATAGTCCCAAGATGGCAATCAGAGAAGAGGTGATAAACGTGCAAAATGGACTTCTAACTTTGTTGTAGATAACCCACAAAATAGATAACACATGACAACCTACTTCTCTACTGTTTAGGACATAGAAAAACTATTTCTTGAGCTCCCAGGGGAGGAAAAACTCCATTGAAAAAAGACATATCATCTTGACATAAGGGAAAATCATCTAGGAAATGGTCAAACAAGGAAGGTGAGCTGGTCGTGTAGCCAAAGTGAGGGATCTCAGTTGGATGGTACTATATTGGTAACTGACTTCAAAATGTTAGAGACCTGGAAGGCCTCTGGCAGAGTGGTCAGATCCTCTGTGAAGGATTTTTAGGAGGTTGCAGACATGAACTGGGTGGGATAAGGTGGTATGGATGGGTTGTACCTTTGGTGGGAGCACTTTGATGTATTTTACATTGATGAAATTATAGAGTGATTGAAATATAAGAAGGGAAAAAGACAAAAAAGAATCATTAGCATTTGGTAAGGAAAAAGAGGCAGTTTCTAGATACATGACAAGAAGTGCCTTCAAATCCAATGAATAAGAACCTGGGGGTAGCATGTGGGAGAAGGAATGGGTACTTGATATGGAAAGCCCACAAATGCTCAGTCCTGGCTGTATTGACCTCAGTAAACTTGTGTACCTTGCTACGGTGGTCAACTGATCATCTTTGAAACATGAGGGACAAAAAGACTAAAAAGCTCTCAGCAAAATCCCTTCCCAGAGAAAGGGAGGACAGGAGAAGGTCTTTGAAAGAGGACCTCCCAGTTGTTGGATTTTTTTTATTCTTGTTCTTTGCTCCTGAAAGACGAGTTGTGAGAGGTATAATATGGCCCGTGACTTTGCTATTTCAGTTTGCCTTTGAGGTAGCTGCCAAGGGGCTATAAATCAAAAGAGAAAAAAAGCAAGCGAGCAGCACCAGGCTGTCTTTGCTTCTTCCCTTGAAGCTTAGATAAAGTCTACTCAACTGTGCAAACCCCGGGCTCTCTCTATGGAATGCTGGGAGAGGGACCTTGCTGGTCCCTGAAAATTGAACAGGGAAAAACTGAGATCAGCTGAGTGGTCAGGACAGAAGGTCTAAGGAGCATTCCCCATGCAGCATGAGAGCTGGCCATGCAGCTGGGAGAGGAGCACAACCACAGTCTGCTGTTAGAGAAACTTTTGGGGTAGAGGGGGTCCCAAGAGCACAGCATGGCAGAACTATTTATTGATTGTTTTAAGAATATGTTTTTTCCTGAGCTTAGCACTCATCAAATAAAACTAGCATTTCAATATACATAGTGGATGAGAGAGAGAGAGAGAGAGAGAGAGAGAGAGAGAGAGAGAGAAGAGAAGAGAAGAGAAGAGAAGAGAAGAGAAGAGAAGAGAAGAGAAGAGAAGAGAAGAGAAGAGGGGAGAAGAGAAGAGAAGAAAAGAGAAGAAGAGAAGAGGGGAGAAGAGAAGAGAACAAAAGAGAGGAGAGGAGAGGAGAAAGGAGAGAAAGAGAAGAGAGGAGAAGAGGGGAGAAGGGGGAAAAAGGGAGATCATATACAAAAGAGCAAGCCTCTATTACGTACAGCTTGCTTTTCTTTTAAGATAGTAAGTTAGCACTTAGAGTTTTAAGGTTTGTATAATATAATATATAACATATAATCATAGTTATATATTAATATAATAATGTTACTTATATATTATAATATAATAATATATTATCATTCGATCTTCTCAACAAGATAGCGCCAGTCAGGTGCTAGTATTATTCCATTTTACAGATGAGGAATTGTGGCTGAGAGAGGTTACATGACTTGTTCAGAGCCACATGGCTAGTAATTATCTGAAGCAGGATTTGAACTGAGGTCTTCTTGACTACAAGTTCAGCATTCCATCACCTGCATCACCTAGTTGCCTACATAGTACACTCAACGTAACTTTCAAAGCTGACCTGTTGATCTGTGATTCTTTTTCTCCTTCTTTCTGTTCTCTTCTAGGCATTACAATTTTTTCTTTTCTTTTCTTTCCTTTCTTTCTGTCTTTTTCATTGCTATCCTTCTGTCATTCACTCACTCTTCCTCCCCTTCCCCCCGCCCTGAGCCATTTAAGGACCAGAAGGGATAGAGCCATAGAAGCAGCCTTGAAAACACAGCTCTCCTCCCTGGAACTATTACTCCACTTTGTTCATTGACTCAGAAACTTTCTTCCTTGGTCTTCTGTCTCAACTTTGGTGGCTCAAACCCTTTGTTGCAGGAGTCAATTCCATTCAATAAACATTTATTAAATGACTATTATGAGCAAGGCACTGTGTGAGCTGCTGAGCCACATGGGTAAAAAAAAAATCGACAATTAAAAAGTCCCTGTCATTGAGAAGCCAATGCGCTATTGGGAGATACAACATGAAAACAGATAAATAGATCCAAGCTAGCTGGAGAAGAGAGGGAGTGTCAATGACTAGGGGGATCACGAAAGGCTTCCTGGAGAAGGTAGCACCTGAGCTGAAGCTCAGGAGGTAAGAAAGGAATGCTTTCTGGATCTGAGGGACAGTCTGTGCAAAGGCAAATGGAGGTTAAGTGACTTGTCCAGGGTCATACAGCTAGCAAGTGTCTGAGGCCAGATGATCCTAGGCAAAGTCACCTTATCTCTTAACTCAGTTTGCTTAACTCTAAAATGGGGAGAAATCATAGCACCTCCCTCCCAGGGTTGTTGTGAGGATCAAAGGAGATAATATTTGCAAAGTGCTTAGCAAAATGCTTATTCCCTTCCCTTAGCACATAGTAGGCACTTAATAAATGCTTATCCCTTCCCTTAGCACATAGTACATAGTAGGCATTTAGTAAATGCTTATTCCCTTCCTCTTCCCTTCTCTGCAACTTCACGCCTTAGAGAGTTGTCTGAGGGTACCGAAAGGTTAAGTAGCTTGCCCAGGGTCCACAGCTAGGGTGCCAGGGAGACAGGACTTAAGCCCAGGTCTTCCTAATCCATTCACTGTATCACCTGTCTCTCTCTCTCTCTCTCTCTCTCTCTCTCTCTCTCCTCTCTCTCTCTCTCTCTCTCTCTCTCTCTCTCTCTCGTGTGTGTGTGTGTGTGTGTGTGTGTGTGTGTGTGTGTGTGTACATGCATTCTTTCTCTTCCTCCTTTTCCCCCTCCCTTCTTCCCCTTCTTATTCTGTCCTCCTCTCACTTTCCCTCCCTCTCTCCCTTCCCCTAACCTCTGGATCTTGGATCTCACCTATTTGAATACTCCTTAGAAAAATACAAATGATAACTTGAGAATGCCTTCCCATTCTGTGCAGCTCTTATCTATGTCCAACCAACTTGAAGTAAGGCCCAAGTTCCAAAACTGGCATTGTTAGTGCCCTCTGACCTCTTTTCTGCTACTCTGCCACCATTACTGCAGAAGCAGAAGGCCCCACACAGGTATGTTTGTACATATATGTATATGTAAAAACATATGTGCTCAAGACTACATCCATACATGTGCACCTGCAAGGGCAGAGGAAGACATGACTTACCCTTCCCACGCATCCAGAATAAACACAATGGTATCTTTCTTGGTGATGGGCCTCGAGTCAGGAAGACTCATCTTCCTGAGTTCAAATCTGGCCTCAGACACTTTCTAGCTATGTGACCCTGGGCAAGTCACTTCACCCTGTTTGCCTCAGTTTCCTCATTTGTAAAATGATCTGGAGAAGGAAATGGTGAACCACTCCAGTATCTTTGCCAATAAGTTAAATTAATTTTAATGCTATATCATTTGATTATTAATATTAATTTGTAATAGTCCCTTCTCTATTTAAAATCCCCACTTAGTTTTAGCTCACAAAGGAAAACCATTTCCAGAAACAGAGAAATGTGGTCATTCACCAGCCCCTCCCAGGACCTGGTCTGGGACTCTCTGTCTATCCCATAAACAAAAGCTAAACTGAGCTGGTTCTTGCTACCAAGAAGAGCCTTTCTTGTGATCTTGGTCCCTTCATCAGAGTTTGGGGAAGCCTGGCTCATGAAGGTGAAATACAGCCAGAGAGATCCCAATCCAGAAAGGCTTTGCTTGCCCAGACTTCTGGAGGCTGCTAAAATCCATGACCAAGCCTCATTCCCCAGCTAACCTCCTCCCCTTGAGGATGAAGAAATAAGGAGGGGCTGAAGACTCTTAGCCCACATCCTCATAAAGTGTCTGCCGATTAGGGTTGCCTTTTTCTTGTCAGGGGAAGGCCCAATAATGTGCTGTCAGGAAGACAGGTGGGCATTTAAGACAACCCAAGATCCTGCCTCTTGGTCTTTGGTTACTGGGAGAAACCACTGACCATTAATTTGTTTATTATTGACTAGTCTAATTAATAAATTTGTCCAGACGCTGTCTCTCGGAATTTAGTTTGCAACACCAAGAAAATTCTAATGGGGTCGCAAAAAATTGGACATGATTGAAACAACTGAAGAAGAACAACGACAAACTTCCTTGTGCCCAGTACAATTCCAGAAACCCCAGGAGGCCGGGGAGCCAGTATGAAGAAGGATTAAAGTCACCTCTGCTGCCCAGACAAAAAGGAAATACCAGCAGCCTACACACCCAGGGAGTCAGAGTGGAAAGAGAAGGAGGTTGCCTGAGCCAGGGCACCAAAGTTTTCAGTGGGGTAATTCTGCTCTGGATTGGCTATTTCTGCAGAGTTATCCCTGCAAGAGGCAAATAGAGGACTCTCGGTAGGAGGCGAGAAGAAAACGGTACCTACCCTGCCACCACGATCTCAAAGTCCCCATCGTGGTCTACATCGGTGACGGCCACACCGTAGTTGAGCTGGGTAGGGTTGCTGTCATAGTCGGGCGGTAGGACAGAATTGGTGACTGCAGTAAACATGGGCTCGGCTCTCTGGGACCCCTCACTGGGAGGCAGGAACCACCCTGGCAGCAGCAGCAGCAGCAGCAACGGCATCCTCAGCAGCATCTGAAACCAAGGCCAACAAGCTTCAAAGGGAGGCCATTGATCTTGGGAAGGGCCGGGGCCCAGACGGGTTTTTCCCGTATAAATAGGATATGAATAAAACACATCTGGCCACTACACAAGAAGCTTAATCAACAACCAAGACATTCAAATCCAAGCAATGGAAGGAGACAAAGGAAAAGAGAAGATCACAAGGACAGAAAGTGGAAGCTGGAAAGGATCTCAGAGGCTCTCCAGTCCAAACCCTTCATTTTCCAGATGGGGAAACTGAGGCCCAAAGGGTTAAGTGACTTGCACAGGGTCACACAGGTAGTAAATAGCAGAGCATGAATTCAAAGCCAGGTGCCCTAACTCCAAATCCAGATCTCTTCCCACAGTGTCATGCTGTCTCAATATCCTAGTGATTCAGGTCAAGGCAGCCAAAGTCAGTAGGGGTCAACAGCAGTGAAGGAGACTTCCGTAGATGGTATTTGTTCCAACAATGAGGGGCTAGGTAGCAGAGTACTGGGCCTGGAGTCAGGAAGACTCATCTTCCTGAGTTCAAATCTGGACTCAGACACTTACTAGCTGTGTGACCCTGGGAAAGTCACTTTACCCTGTTTGCCTCAGTTTCCACATCTATAAAATGAGCTGGAGAAGGAAATGGCAAACCATTCCAATATCTTTGCCAAGGAAACCCCAAATAGGGTCGCAAAGAGTCAGACATGACCAGAAAAAGACTGAACAACAACATTCCCACAAGCAGCCAAGAAGGAATTTACCATTTGATACCTCTTTGAGCCAGCTTACACCCCCAGCCCAGGGCCCTGCCTTTAAGACCAGGAAACAAAGTCATTGCAGCCAGGGCAGACATTCCAGCAGAATCTAGCTGGCACTGCATCAGTCACTTGGAGAAATTAAACCATCTTATGCGTGTTTTATTATAAATTAATTATGTATAATACATTGTATAATTCATTATTATATCTCTAACATAACTCACAGTGTTGCCAAGCTGCCTGGGGCCATGGGAAGGGATGGCACACACCCAAGAGACAGATGCAGAGGGCCAAAGTAGGAACTCCCTCCCTCTCCATGCTAGAACAAGGGAGACACTTAAGTTCCTATAGATAGCATCAACCTGGCTATTCTTGTAGGCACAAGAAACCACACTGAGGGGACTAAAGGCCCAGCTGGAACCCATCCCACAACTGCTGCCCGGACCAAATCCCCCGAAGAGGATGTCGTGGCTGTTTGCTTCCAGAAGGCACCTCACCTCTTTTTGATGGAACAAATCCTGCTGGCGTGTCAGAGCATTTGGGAGAAATCAGCCAGCAAGATCTGGGGCTGAGTGAGTCTGATGTCTTAATGAAGGGGAATACAAATGAAGACGGTCCTCACGTGGGGAAGCAGACACACACATGCCTCTAACTAGGCAGGAGGCTTTAATAACCCGATGAACAACTAGGATCTCACAAGGGCCAGAGGACTATGCTGCTTCACTGGGGTAAAGAGAACAGGATCCGAATCCTGGCTCAGGCACTTACCAGCTATGTGACCATGGGCAAGTCATGGGATTGCAGATTTACAAGGAGAATAGGCCACATAGTACAACCTCCTCCTTTTTTGAGCTGAAGATTCAAAGACCCCTGGGAGGTTACTAACTCGCCTAAAGGCATACAGGAAGCTAAGTGTCTGAGATGGAATTTGAATTCAGGTCCTCTGACTCCAGAGCCTTTCTTTCCACTTCATTTTTGAAGAGGACCAATGACATCACAGGGTGACGTCTTGGCTTGGGCGTAAATTGGGTTTAAGTGAGGCAGATCTGCACGAAGTCGTCAGCCTCACTCTCTCTTCCTGAGTCATCTAAGTCCAGTGGCAGGACAAACATCAGGACAAGGGGCAATGGCCCAGGATGAACATCATTTACCTTCTTGGAGGACCAGGTTCCCCACCCATAAATTGAGGCGGGTTGGAGTAGATAATAATAGCTAACATTAATAGAGTACTGTAACATTTGTAAAGCACTTTATATTCACTTTCGTTTGATCCTCACATTACAACAGATATCACCCCCATTTTACAGATGAGAAAACTGTGAGAGGCTGAGTGGCCTGTTCATAGTCACATTCATCCCTCAGGTTCTTCCTGGATCTAAATTCTGTGATCATAAGACATCTCCCAAGAGGAAAAGAAAAAGTAGATTTTACCCCTTGGGCCTCAGTTTCCTCACCTATGAAACAAAGTCAGGCCAGATGACCTCTAAGGTCCCTTAAACCTGTAAATCCTTCAAACTTCAGTTACTGGTCAGAAAATTGCTTCTAAGATGACTCTTAGAGAAGAAGATTCTAATCTCATCTTCAAAGGGAAAGCAATGGATGTTCCCCAAATCACTAGGAAATCTATAGGGAATAACAGCTTTTATTTTGTTGCTGTAGGGGATCATAGAGTTGGTGATAAAGAGCTCTTACAGGTCATCTAATTCAGCTTTCTCTTTTTACAAATGAGGATACTGAGTTTCGGAGAGGTTAAATCCAGCATGGAATAATAGTTAGTATTTGTAATGTTAATGGAACAGGGAGGTCTTCCCTGTCCATTAATAGGCCTATGTGACCCCATGTTTTCAGTCACAGCTGTGATACATGTTGAGTCACATAGAGCCCATTGGGCGAGGAACTTGCCTAAGGAGGAGCTTGCTTAGGGGGAGATTTGCTTATGGGGAAGCTTGTTTGCAGGGAGGCTTTCACACCTGTTGGCACTAAACTAGTTAGGCACTGAGTCACGAGGGTTGTGATGCCTTCTGGCTCTGAGAAGTGTACGTATATTCTGAGGTTGGTATTTTGCTTTGGGGGTTCACTTATGAGAAGGGTCTTTTGATTCCCTGGATGGGACTCCGAGTAGCCATTTGTTCAGAGCCCCACCTCCCCCACTGCCCAGATGTATCTGTGCTCCCCCAATCCAGTGGTGTATGTAGGTGGTTGTATTACTCAGACAGCTGGAGCCCTGTCCGTTGATCTTTGTGCTAATTTCTCTGCTTGTATTTTCTCCACATTCAGGATGCTGACCTTTCCCCTGGACTAGTGAATGTAATTAAAGTAAGATTGTTGACCCCTTTTAAAGTTGCTTTCCTTTAAAAGCAGATCAAAGAACCTGGGCTAGCAGGCCATCCTGAGTGTGCCAGGGTGCTTGTTGCTACAGTATTGTATTTGGATTCGGTTAGACCAGGGCTTGAATCCTCTGACACATGTTATCTGTATGATTATGGGAACATCACGTGACTTCTCTCAGACTCAGTTTCCTCGTCTGTGAAATGGGCCTAACTCACAGGGTTGTTGTGAGGCTCACATGAGACAATGCATGTAAAGTGCCTTGCAAACATTAAAGTGCTATATAAATCGACCAATGGGAATGCTAATATTGTCCAAAGTCACCCAGAGTCAGGATTTGAACCCAGATCCTTATAATTCCAAATCCGGTACCTTTTATGATCCACCACAAAAGGATAAGAAATAAACCTATTCAAGAACTTTAGAACTCTGTGATGTTGCTTTAATTTTGTGACAGATTGTATCTTTGAGTCTGTCCACTTGTTAAATGAATTTATACGGCTGTTAAGAGAGTTATATTGTCATAGGATCCCTGGTTGCGAGCTGGAAGGGACCTCGGTGGTCTTCTGGTCCAAACTCCCTCCCCAGTTTTACAGACGAGGAATCGAAGGCCTTCCTTCTCTGCAGTACAAAATGACCTGACGGATCCTTACCATGAAATCTAACTTTTAAAGGCTATGTTTCTGCTCCAGAGACACAGTGCCTCCCCTCGCCCCCTGTCGTTCTCAGACTCAGACCCAACCTCCCCCCCTCCTCCCCCCGACTCTGTTCTCAACTTTTTTAAAAGCTCTTCTCTTCGATGTGTTTTTAAAAGTATTACCTCCTTCAGTCTTCAAAACAAGCCTGTGAGGTATTGTTACCCTAATTTTACAGATGGTACAACTGAGGCAGAGAGGGATTAAGATTATACTCTAAAACTAGTACAGGCTTCTGAGGTCAAATCTGAACTCAAGTCTCCCTGATTCCAAGTGAGGCATTCTGGCCCCTTGGCATTTGTACTTGCTTCTTGAAGATGTCTAAACAGTTACCCAGCTATTTCCTCGAAGGTCACAAGGAAGTCATTGATTGTATCCTAGAATAGGAGTGGCTACCAATTGTCTGCCATCCTTGAGGAGTTCAAATTCGCTAGGTAGCGTAGTAGATGGAATGCCAGACTTGGGAGTGAAGAAGACCCGAGTTCAAATTCTGCCTTAGACACATACTAGCTGTGTGACCTTGGGGAAGTCACATAACCCCTCCTCGGCCTCAGTTTCCTTATCTCTTATAGGGGTACGATAACAGCCACAACCTCTCAAAGATGTTGCCTCCTAATTGAACACTATCATAAGGACCAAATGATATAACATATGTAAAGTGCTTTGTAAATCCGAAGGCACTATACAATCGCTAGCTATTATTATCAGCCGTTAGGGAATGGATTATGTATTATCAGAACAAGTCATTCTCAGCAGTCCCCTATTTTGCTGTGAATAGCCACTTTTCTCTTTCTCTTTGTGCATTGGCCCTGCTCCACAGGAGGAGAGATGAGAGGGAAAGAAAACTCCTATATCAGTGAGGTAGGGAAAATGGGGCGCTACATGGTCTAGAACTGGAAGACCGTGATGGTGGCACCATACGCTGTGCGTAATATCTAGCGACAGGTCTACAGGATACGGGATGTGAAGGACAGCTATTTGAAAAGAAACACAGAGTGTCTCTTGGCTCTCAGCAGCCTAAACCCGGCGGTAAAAAAGAGTGTTTGGTGAGAGTTCTTGTAGATATTATCCCCATCTTACAGATGAGAAAATCAAGAGAGGGTGAGTTGGGAGTATGAAGGCAAGGGGATCAGTTGAGGCTGGGAGCAGCGGGGCAACTATGGCACCCAGTGTTTGACCTTGGGATTTTCCCCATCTTTATCATCACTGCGGTACAAAAAATCATGAGTGTCCATAGTAATATGGGCTATGCCTTGTTTAATAATCAGCTCTCCAAAAACATGGCACACAATTTTAAGTTTAATCTTTGTTATCATAAAGATTATTAATGTAATGCTTATTTACACAATAATGAAGATTACTAACATTTTCTCCAACACTTTTTAAAGTCTAAACCATCAACAAAACAATAAATCAAGGCCTGATTTGTAGCATTTGCCAATTTCCAAAGTGTAGATGATCACGGTGAACATTTAACAATTGGCTCTTACGAGCTGGTACGAGTCGGTTTTAGCACTCCCCTGCTTGCATTACTCCTGTGTCTCTATAAGGTGTGTGCCAGAATTGGGAAAGTAAGCCATGATGAGAGTTATGCTCCAGATCCAGCCGAGGGCTGCCTGTCTGAATTGTGCCAGCTGAGCTTGCTCCTTAATGCTCGTTCCCTAGAAAGGGTGCCCAGCAGTGGGCACTCCCTAACTATCAGGATTCTTTGCACTCTGGCCAAATGAGTCAGGTGGAACATAAACAAGGGAATGGGGGAAGAAGAGAAAAACAAAGTGACAAAGGCAAGAAAGAAAACAGAAGAACTGTCTTTACCAACCATTTTACTTGTAATTTCATCAGAAACCACTTCTTTAAGCCAAAACAAAGTGGTATTTACTGTATTTCCAGATTTGCCCCTAAAGAGAGGGTGGGGTCCTTGATAAGGAGCAAGGTAAGGAAGGATAGGGAGGCCCGGGTCCTATTCATTGAGGAGGGTGCTGTAGTTAATACAGATCACTTCATCCTGAGACTTAGCGTGTGAAAAGGGCCCCGAGTGTGAGGTTGCAGAAGTGAGGAGCTCTCATTGGCCATATGAAGTGGAGACAGACTCTAGACATCTCAACAGTTGGGAAATGGAGGGTGATAGTGGAGAAGAACAAGTATAAAAACTCTTTCCTTCCCCTCTAACGGGAGAGTAGGCAAAAGGCAGAGTGCTTCAGGGCCAGCATAGGATAGGATGGGAAAACACTGTTAATAAATGTCATCCTTCTTTCCCTAGTGCTGACGTTGCCAAGGATACAGTGAAGGAAGGTGAAATCCACCTATCCACCTGTGTCCTCATACTGTGTACATGTGGATGTCTACATTAATTCATAGCTACCAAGTAGTAGGGTTTGAATAATACTGTTCACTCATAAAAAAGAATTAGGGTATGAGACCATACTAAGTCACTTAAATTACTTAAGTAATAACTTTTTAAAATGGTTCACACTTATAGAACTTTACAGCTTTTAGAAGTACCAGATAACCAAGAACAAATCATTTTAGATTAACTTCATCTCCTTTTTGGGGGAATGAGGTCACTAGCCTGATGGATGAGGGGAATGGTACAAATACAGTTTAACTAGATCAAGCAAAGCATTTGACAAAGTCTCTCCTGCTATTCTTGTGGACAAACTGGAGACATGAAGTAGATGACAGCATAATTAAATTAATTCAGAACTGGTTGAATGGCTGGCTCATTGCTTTGGTTTGGACTTGGTGCCATCTTGAAAAGAGGTCTCCAGTGGAGTGCTCCAGGGATCTGTGTCCATTGACCCTGTGCTATTTAATATTTTGACCACTGACTTAGGTAAAGTCATGGGGAATATGCTTAGCAAATTTGCAGATGATACAGTGTTGGGAAGGAGAGTCAACATACTGGAAGACAGAGTCAGGACTCACAAAGATCTTGACAGGTTAGACAAAGTGTACTTAATTCAATGAGTATATATTAAGAGCCTACTGCGTGCAAGTCACTGGAGATACAAACAGAAAAAGGAAGCATTCCCTGTCCTCAGGGAACTTCTATTTTCCTAGAAAGGCTATATTATAGTCTCAGAATAAATCCTTTTATTAAGGGGGTTTGTTCTATGAAATTTGGATTCAGTCAAAAGGCTGTACTTGAGGACCGAGAGGGCCACACGCATGTGGCTTTGAGGCGGCAGGTTCCCCACCCCTGGGCTATAACGTATAACATACACACAAATAAATTTTTAAAAGTAAGTGGGACCTTGGAGGGGGCAATTTTGATGGAATTTTATGGATGGGGAGCAATATCACAATTGTTAAAGAAGTAAGAGGTGAGAAAGTCGAGGTCATGATCATCAATGGTTTTTCTTGGAGGTTAGTATCAAAAGTGAGGAGAGATATAGGATGATTGTCTGAGAGCATGGCAAGATTAGAAGAAGGTTTAAGAATGAGGGAAATCTGAGCATGTTTGGAGACATTAGGGAAGATGCCAGCAGACAGAGAGAATGATCGCAGTAGTCAGGAGGGGAATGTGATCGATGGCACAAGTAGTGGGGAAGCCTTGGCAACCTTTTCCTCTAAGACTGGAACAAAGTAGAGGAGAAAGGTGGATGCTGCCAGAGGGATTTGAGGTATAGAACTGAGTAGGAGAAGGAGCTTCCAAGGAATGATGCTTATTTTCTCAGTAAAGCATTAGGTGAGGTCCTCTGCTGAAAGAGCAAGGAAGGAGAAAGTGTAGGTGGCTTGAGGAGGGAGAACATTTCCAATAGCCACTTCAGGGAAAGCAAGAGCCGAATGCAAACAACAAAAAGATTGCCTCATTACAATAAAGGCCCAGCTGAGATTAGGCAACATAAGTCGTTGTAAGTAGTGGCTCCAATCAGCACCGTACAATGGCTTCCTCCAACAGAGTAAGCAAATGGGGAGCAGGAACAGAGGAGGTGCATGGTGGAGATAACCTAGGGCTGGAGTTTGGAAAGACATTAGCAATGCTAGGACAAAGGAACAGGAATTCAAAGATAGGGTGATGTTAACCGGTTAATTCTAAGGGAGGTCATTGAGGCCAGAGCAGGGTACAAGGAATGACTGAAGATGTTGGTTCAGAGGAGAGTAGGCTTAGGAGAAGTGAGGTGCAAGGACAGGTAGTTATAGTCTGAAGCATTTCAGAATTCTGAATTGCCACAATAGAGTTTGTATCAGTGACAATGAGATCGAGCACATGACTGGGCCTGTATGTGGCAGGTCGTGGGAGGAAACTGAGAACCTATGAACCTTCGGTATTTGAAGAGACCCAAACACATGGGCAGGGATTGGGGTAGAGAGGAAGCCTGAGAGGGGTACTATCTTCTATGGAGCCAGGTTTCCATGAATACAAGAAGGTGAAAGGAGTGAGAGAGGGAGAGGTCTACCAAGAAGGGCAATTTGTTAACAATAAAACAAGAGTCCCAGAGAGAACAATGGAGGGGAAGACAGAGAAACACAAATCTCATGAGAGGTTGGGCTGAGGTGGGTAGGAATGGGTACAGAGAAGTAGAAGGAGAAGGAAATATTTACCGAGATAGCCTTCAAATCTGAACCACTGGGATTATAAGAAGAGGAAAGGAAAAATTTGCTAACCAGTCAACAGTAAATGGTCATTCCCTTCCTAGTAAGCAAAAGTAGCTCTATAGCCTGGTAGGGAGAAGTCTAGGGTCTGGGGGGCCTGCCTGGAATGGCAGCCATACCAGATTCTGGCTGTATTTTCTAAGGATGAGGTTGGGGGTGGGGAGTAAGGAACAAGGTTATAGTCATGAGCTGGGTCCCAATGACCATGTAGGGAGTGACCTGGTGTCTGTTTTCTTAATAGTTAAAGGAGGCTGAGGCCTTGCTGATTTATTCACCCTCTCCCATCATCAATAAATATAAAGTTTTACACATGGGTTCAAAAAATCAACTTCATCAGTTGAAGGTTGGAGATCTATAACTAGACAACAATTTCTAAAAGTCCTGGGAATTTTAGTGGATTACAAGCTCACTCTGAGTGGATAGTTCAACAGGGCTGCCCTTCCCCCCTCCCCCAAATGTACTATTGGGCTGCATTCAAAGAGGCAGTGCTCAGGATCAGGGGGGTGACAGGCTTGCCATAGTCTGACCTTATCAGACTACAATCTAGAGCATGTTACGTCCAATTCTGAGAACCACATTCTAGGAAGGACACTGATAAACTGAAAAGCACCCAGACTAGGGACAACCAGGATGAAGAGCCTGGCGAATGGGTTCCTGTCTTACGGGCATCACTTGAGGGAACAAGAGATATGTAGCCTGAAGAAGGGAAAACTTAGGGAAGATGTGATGGGCTATCTTAAAATATTTGAATACTTAAAGGAATAATTAAATTTATTCTGTTAGGTCCCTGAAGGCTAAACTAGTAGCAATGGGTAGAAGCTGTGAGGCAAATTTAGGCCTCAGGTAAGAAAACCAAAGTAAAACCAAACCCTTTCTTTAGACTGAACTCTTTCAAAATGGATTTTTTGCACTGGAGGCAGGGGTATGCCGGAGCCAGCTCTAATCACCTTTCCTAGCTAATTGTTTTTCAGCATGAGCCCTTATACCCTGGAAATTAGCAGATGCCACAAATCAAGGTTTGATTTATTATTTTGTTGATTCCTAGACTTAGGAAGTGATGGAGAAAATGTAAAAGATTAAGCTTTTTCGGTGTGTTTAAGCAGATTAAACTTAAAAGGATATCACAGGTACATTTCTTCCACCGTGGGAAGCTGATTGTTAAAACATTTACAAATATACCATGGGCTGGAGGTCTTCAAAGAGAAGCTGGATGACTACTTGTTGGATACATTTTAGAGAGGATTCTTGTTCAGGTTTGGGTTGGACTACATGCCCTCTGAAGTCCCTCCCAATTCTGAGAGCTTATGTCATAATGCCAATAAGGTAGTATAACCCAGAATCTGCCCATGGTAAAGTTCCAGGATATTGTACAAACGGTTTTCCCTCCCACCCCATCCCCCAGAAGAACCTGTCAGTACAGAATATTTGCACTTCTTTGAACTCTAACATTTGCAAAGTTCAAAAATAATGGTTCACATTTATATAGAATTTTAATGTTTACAAAGCACTTTTCTTTACAGCAACCTGGCCTATAAAGGCAAGTAGTGCAAATATCGTTAACCCCATTTTTCAGATAAGGAAACTAAGGCTCACAGGAATTACATGAGCTCCCCCAAATCACACATCTAGGACAAAAGCTCTGACCTAAGCCCAGGTGGTCAAACTCTTCCTATTAGATCTACTGTCAATCAGAGTAGGGAATGGGGACTGGGTGAAGGAATAAATGAATGAAAAAGCAGTTATTAAGGACTTACATCCAAGGCACTGTGCTAATCACCAAGGATACAAATACAAAAAGTCAGAGTCTCTGCCCTCGGGAAGCTTATATTCTAATAGAGGAAGGCAACACATAGGAGAGAGAGAGAAGTGGCCTTTAGCGGGAGTGTCTAGAGAGTCACAAAGAGTGATCCATATGGTGGTCAACTGCCAGGCCCTTTCCACAAGAAATGACACTATTGATATCACGGTACCAGAGCAAAAACTGGAATGGGATGGAATACAACATTGTAATCCTTTGAAAATAATCACTATCATAGTAATAGCAGTTGCCTAGCTCTTCGAGGTTTGCAGAATGCTCTACATATTTATCTCTTTTGATCCTCACAAGTCTGGGAGGTAAGTTGCTATTATCATTTCCCTATCACAGATGAGAAAACTGTGGCAGAGAGGAGTTAAGTGACTTGCCTGGGGCTCACATAAGTGTTTGAGGCAAGATTTGAACTCAAGTCTTTTTGACTCCAGGTCTAGCACCCTCTCTATTGTACCACGTTGCTGCCTCACACACACACATACACATTATATACATATATATGTATATATACATACATATGCATACAAACTGTGTTTGTATTTTATTAATAATTTAATTAATTAATTAATTAATTAATTAATAATTATTTAATTATATCTTATAAGATACTTCTATTACATACAATTTGTCTCTTTATTATTGGGTTTCTTAACCTGGGTTCTTGGTTGTTGCTGTTTTTTAAATAAGTATTGTAATAATTATATTTCAACATAATTGTCTTCCTTTGTAACTCTAATACTTATTTTGTTTTATGTGTTTAAAAACTTTATTCTGAGAAGGGGTCTAGACTGGCTTTACCAGGCTGCCAAAAGGGTCCGTGACCCCAAAAGGTTCAGGACCCCTGCTTTAGAATGTAAGAACTTTCAGGAAAGGAACTTCACCCTCACGACACTAGTTAGTAGTTGCTGTGTAGAATGACCTTGAAGCCTAGAAGACCTGGGTTTCATAACTCTGGGTAGGGCATTTAACTTCTCTAGGTGAGAACTGAGTCCTCTGTGTGCCTCTCAGCCATTTCCAAGAACACGAATCACAGAGAAGGTGCCAACACGCACTGGCAGAGGAAGTTTGCTTGCTAAGGAATTCCCTATGCCAATGAAATCATAATTTGATGCCTAATTATTGGTGGACAAGTGGCCAGTTTGTAGGTACATTTTCTAGTGATAAATCTTTGGAAAAGGTCTACAAAGGTGTCCTCTCACTCCACTGGGTAAGTGCAGTTCCAAATTGACTCCCAGAGCTTTATGTCTATACCACTATGGACCTGTTCCAAAGCATCTCCTGAAATGGTCAGTTTAGGACTGAAGAAACTAGATTGTGTGGGGCTGAGGACTGGAAACCCAATTATACATGAACCTTACCACCCCCCCCAAAAAAAAGGCTGTCTTGGGCCAAATCTACAACACCTGGGGCTGACCCTCAATCCAACTAGACACTAGGAACAGAGGAGTAAAATTTCATTTGCCTTTGTAGACTGTGGAGAGCTGGGAAGAAGATTGGAGGAAAAATGGAAAGGAAAATAATTTTCTCTGTCTCACCCTCCCTCCAAAGAATGGCTACTGTTCTGGATTACTGGTAACACATTCAGCTGGTTTTATGAAGAGAGGGAATATAAAACATATAAGGGTTATTTAGAAAGTAAATTTATGAGGTTAATTCCCAGCACACATTACATATGAAATAATAAAACAGTAACTTCATTGCTAAAATATAAAACAGATCAGCCATAGTCATTTGTGACTTGGTGGGCCCTTGGCTGAAAATGACTGATCTCTTAGATATATAATTCTTCAGACAAAGTGTATGGATCCTCAGACAAAAAAAAATTGGTTTTATGGCAGAAATTTCTGGCCAACCTTGTTGATTTTATGTAAAGAATTTTTCAGTCAGCACAATATAACGGAGTTTTGGGGAAGGAAGGAGGGGTTCCAATGACATCAACCTTAGAGCAAAACCATGTTTTTTTGGGCTGGCATCAGAAAGCCCATTCCAAGTGACAATAAATGGCTGAATTTGTTGGGTTATATAGAAAGATTCTCTCTGAAACAAAGACCCATCTTTGTAAGACCCACATTCTGCCAGTGTTGTTGTAAGGCTCTGAGTCATGGAAGGCTACAGTCTCTGAAAAATTGAAAATGATTATCACCCAGAGGGTAATGGAGAGGCACATGGTGGCTGACAGCAGGCTGCGGTACACACCAAATAGGGAATTATGAAGTGCAACCATAGCCAAAGGTGTCAACACAGAAAGGGATGAGTGAGAGAAGATGGGGTGGTCATGAGGCAAGATAAAGGAATAACTGATGGATGACCTGTGTACTCCAGTGGTATCCCCATTATATCAAGGGAAATTGAGGAAGTTTCAACCTACTTGACTATGTTAGGTAAGACCACTATGATAACATTATGGAATGATATGAACAGATTTGCACAGGATGGGCAGGGATGGATGGACTATAATCTGCATCGTTGGAGGAAAGACCCACCTTGATAAAATCATGAACCTATTTGAATATTGAAGCATATAGAAAAGTAGCAGTAAGTGGTGCCCTCTAATGCCTCATTGTGTCAGGGAGGCAAGTTGGGGTTCTTGAAGTCTATGCCAGCAGAGCATGAGCTTCATGTGGTCTTACCAAGCTAGAAAGCCTTAGCCAATGATCCTGTATGTTTGTCTAGCTAATTTTGGAAAAGCTCATATCAAAAGTTTTGCAACCACTAGTATGAATTTTTCAACCAGAGAAACTCATGAAGACCATACACTGAAGCATGAAGGGTTTGCAACCTACAGTGATGAAAGAAGTGCCCACATTGACAGAATTTGAAGGACAAATTAATTTATTAAATTGTTAATTTTATTATTAATTTTAATTAATTGACTTAAGTTAAAATATTAAATTTATTAATTTATTAAAAATACCTTAGGTACTTAGTCTTTGTACTTATATAGTGAATCATTAAGTCCACCAGCATCTTTAGACATCAGTAGGCAACTGGCATCCAAATTCAATGAACTGCAGCCTCAGGGATAGGGCAGTGTAGGGCAGTGGAAAGGCTGTTGGGTGTGGACCCTGAAGGACCTGGATCTGAATACTCACTCTGCCACTTACTATCTATGTGGCCAGGGGATAAGTCACTTTACCTCCATTGGTCTTAGTTTTTTGGTCTGTAAAATGAGTGGGTTGGACTAGATTTATGGTCGATGACTTTGATAAACTGGCTGGAAAACCTGTAGCCAATGACCCAGACTTCTTGATTTTCAGGCTAGGATGGATGGTTGAGAAGCACACTGATGGAGTGAAGATAGAAAGGCAGGCTCAGAATCAGGAAGACCTGGGTCTGAATGCTCATTTCAGACACTGAGGAGCTGGGTAACCCCGGAAAAGTCACAACATCTCTGAACCCTTGTATCTTCATCAGCAAAATGCAGATAATAATAGCAGCCATGTCTCTGGGTTGTTATGAAGAGCAAATGATATAACATATACCTAGTGCTTTGCAAACCTTGAAGCATTGTGTAAATGCCAGCTGTAATTACAAATTACAGTATTAGCGGTAGTAGTAGTCGTCATCGTCGTCGTGGTTGTCATTGTCGTCATAGGAGAAGGAGGGGGAGAAACAGACAGAGGAGAAGGAGAAGAAGTGGGAGGAGGAGGAGAAAGAGATAGAGGAGGAGGAAAATGAATAGGAAATTATAAGAAGAAAAAGGAGGAGGAAGATGGGAAGAAGGAGGGAGACAACAAGGAGAAGGAAAAGGAAGAAACAAAAGGAGAAGGCAGAGGAAAAGGAAGGAGAAGGAGAAGAAAGAAAAAGAGAAAGATTTTCTTAGACTTGGAATCGGAAGAAATCTAAGTTCACCCTGGCCCTGTTACTTACCAGCCAAGTAACATTGAACAAGTCATTTCATTCCTTTGCCTCAGTTTCCCCATCTGTAAAATACAAATAACACTACTCCTTACCTCATAGGGTTGTGGTAGAGGGTGCTTTGTACATCTGAAGTTGCCATAGGAAAAAGTAAGCCACCATCAAGAGTCAGCCTTTTAGGGCAATTTCTAAGACCAACAATTGTTTGGGGATGACTGAAAGCTGGCAATGATGCTGCACCATTGGTGCCTGCTTGCATGTGAAAGGGAGAACCGGGAAACACTCCAGCCATTTCTAAAGCTGCTTTTGAAGGGCAGAGGAGCTCAGACAGACACTTACTAGACACATGCAAGAAGAGCAGAAGAAGAAAGCCATGGATCCTAGACCGCAAGCACTACGAACCAGAAGAGTAGGCGCAGTCACTGGACGTACATCGAAATGAACAAAAATCTCCAAGCTGGACAGAACAGCAGGGAGAAGAGAAGAGAAGAGTCAACATATAGAATATTAATGCCCTCAGTTTCTTCTGCATCCTTATTCTGACAAGTTCAAAGAACTACAAAGGACAATCAAAAGTGAGAAAACCAGGAAGGCATAAGGTTTTTTCAACAAATTTTGCTGTACTAAAACTCTTCCTCTGTCCTTCTTACCTCCCTTTCTTCCTTTCCTCCTCTCTCAGAGGAAGAGGGGCCCCCACTCTTCTCTGAGGTTACTTTCTACTTGTGTACTGGACTCTTCTGCCTCCTTTGGGATCTTCACTGTCTCCTTTTCTAATTGCTCCTTTCCTTCCATCTCGAAGTAAACATGGCTTTCCCCTATACTGGTGAAAATAAGAGAAATGTGGCTTTGTAGACCCATGTATCTTCTGCCTCATTTCTTGCCTTTCTTTCCAAGACCAAGGAATTTGGTTATATCCACTGCCTTCACTAAACACTGTATAATCTTAGAGTTGGACAGGACCCTAGAGTCATTTAGGCCAACCTCCCCCCCCCCACAATGGAGGAATCTTCTTAATATCATCCCAGGCAGACAGTCACCTTGTCAACACTTTTGAGTGATCAAGAAGCCGCTAGGTCACAAGGCAGTCCATTTCATTTTTGGATAGCTCTAACAGAGAGCTCTTTTTTCACACTGAAGTGAAACCTACTGCTAATAACCTATTGTCTCCAGAGGATAGAACCAGGACCAAATGGAATAAATCTCTTCTCTTTTTCTCATATATCAATTATTTCTACTGCCCACTCTCCTATTAATCTCCTTGTATGCTGGCATCTGCCCCCATATGACTAAGAGAGTCACCAGTGACCTCTTAATTGTCACATATAAAGGCCTTTTTTCAGTCCTAATTTTTCCTTAACCTCTGTCATTTTTGATACTGCTTACCATCCTCTTCTGTTTGAAGTTATTATCTTTCCTCCTGAACCTGCTTCTTCTGGCTTCACTATTTCTGTCCGTGGTACCATCTTTCAACCACTGTTCCTACCCACAACCTTACCATTTTCTGTGACTTCCTTCTCCTTTACCTCTCACATCCAAACAGTTTACCAACTCCTGTTGAACCTAACTGACATAGCTCTCCCATCTGTCCCTTCCTCTCTATCCCTGCTACTACAGCTATAGTACAGGCTTTCATTACTATCAGTTCCAAACCCTGTCATCTCCACTCTGGCCATCATCCTCATCTTCTCCCCACTGAAACCTTAGACTCTGCCCCTAAAACTACCTTGGACTCTGACAGGTAAGCTTTTGCTCTACTTTGCCTGAAAGAAGTCCTACACCTTACTTCCCAGCCACCAGCACCAAAACCATGCCACTGTCTTGAATTTCTCACTTTTGTATTTTCTCTTCACCCATTGGAATATAAGCTTCTTGAGGGCAGGGATTCTCTTGCTAGCTTGTATTTGTATCCCTAGCATGTAGCACAGTGCTTGGTAGGTAAGAAGCATTTAATAAATGCTCTATCAATCAATCCATCTATCCATTTATCTATGCAGACAACCACAATAGCCTCAGTTAATTCAACAACAATTTAAGTACCAAACTATGTGTAAGGAACTGCGTTAGATCTGGAGCTATAAAGATAAAAATGAAAATCACCCCTGCCTTCAAGGAGTTTCTAGTCTCCTAATAATTCTTCCAGCTTCTACTATCTCCTGATCTCCCTAAATTTCAGAGTTAGAATAGTCCTCAAAGACCATCTGGTCCAACATGTGCCAACATGTATATATGACTTCTACATAATGGCCAACATACATAACCAATACAGCTACTGCTTGAAGACAGTTAGTACAGCGCAAGCTACTTCCTCCCAAAGTTCTCCATTCTACTTTTACACAGGTTTAATTCTTCCTCACACCAAGTCTACCTCTGCTATTTCGATGGCTGCTCCTTGTTCTAACAATGGCTAACATTTATCTAGCACCTACTATGTTCCAGGCTAAGCACTCTACAATTACCATCTCATTTGATCCTCACAATGACCCTGGGAGGTGGGTGCTGTTATTATCCACATTTTACAGAGGAGGAAAACAGAGGTTAAGTGACTTGTCTAGTGTCACACAGCAAGGAGGTACCTGAGGCCAGATACAGACTCAGATCTTCCTGACTCCAAGTCTGGTGCTCTATACACTGTGCCACCTAGATGCCTTGGTTCTGCTTTCTAGAGCCAAGGACAAGTTTAATCCCCCTTCCGTGTGAGGATCCTCCAAATATTTAAAGATGTCCTTATTATAATTATAATAAAATTATAAATATTTACCCTGTTTTCCCTCTACCTTTCTCCTCCCACCTGAAGATCCTTAGAGACTTTGAATCACTCCTCATATAGCATGGTCTCCAACCCCTTCATCATGCTAGCTGCCCTCTTCTAGGTTCTCACTGGCTTATTAATGTCCTTCCTAAGATATGGCACCTAGCACTGAATAAAACAATCTAGCTGTGGCCTGATTGAGGTAAAATTCAGTAGGATTATCATATTCCTTTGTCTGATCAGTCAGTCAATAAGCATTTATTAAGTACCCACTGTGTGCCAGGCACTGTAGTAAGCACAAGGGATACAAAAAGAAGCAATAGATAGTCCCTGACCTCTATACTTCTCAATGCAGCCTAGGGCCTTTTTTTTTTAATCATCTCTTACTGGTGACTCTTACTGAGTTTTAGGTCCACTAAAATCCCTAGATCTTTATCACATGAACTGTTTTATAGCCAAGTTCCCTCTCTCCCCATTCCAGTACTTTGGTTCAAAAAAATCAACTTTGCAAGTTCAAAGTTTTACATTTATCCCTATTAAATTTAACTTTATTAGATTTGGCCCATCAATCTAGCCTGGTGAGATCTCTTTGGAGCCTAATTGTAATACTACATAGTAACTATCCCTCCCAGCACAGTGTCCAGCTGGAAATTTGACAAGCATGCCTTTTTTACAAGTCATTGATAAAAACAGTGAATTACACAAGACTAAGAACATATCCCTGGGGCACTCAACAACAGATCTCCATCCAATTTGACTCCAATCCATCATTGATGCCACTTCCAAAATAATATTTTTATGCAGAAGAACTAGTCCTGTCACTCTGCTCCAAAATTCCAGAGCTCCCTACTGGCCCTTAGTAAATTTCAAATTCCTTTGCCTTTTTCCTGACATCGAGACCTGCATTTCTAATCACCTGCTGTACATTTCTATCTCAGTGTCCTATCATCGCTTCCAATTCAACATGGTCTAAAGCAGCGGTTCACAAACATTCTGGTCTCAGGACCCCTTTATACTCTCAAAATTATTGAGGATCCTACAAAGAGCCTTTGTTTCTGTGGATTATATCATTGATATTACCATATTAGAAAATAAATGTTTTAGTATTATCATGAAAAGTTTTGACCTTGCAGACCCTCTGAGACTCTCAGAGACTCCCAGAGGTTCCCAGACCACAGTTTGAGAATAGCTGGTCTAAAGGGAAATCATTTTTCCCCCCCAAACCAGTCCCCAGCTTTCCCACTTCTGCTAACTAAACCACTATCTTCCCTATAACTCAGTCTTGAAACTTTGAAATCTTTTATTCTTCATTCTCCCTTGTCTCCTATATCCAGTTAGTCATTAAAGCCTGCGAACTTGTCCTTAGATATATCCTTTGGACTTACAACTTTCTGTTCTGTAGTCACAACTCAACTAACACTCTCCCAACCAATAACAGAATTTGGACATTATCGGTGGGCAGAGCACTGGCTTTGGAATCAGAGGACCTGAGTTTCAATCCTGGTTCTGCTACTTACTATCTACATGATATTAGACAAGTCCCTTCATCTCTCTGAGTCTCGGTTTCCTCATCTGTAAAACAAGAGAATTGGGTTGGGTGACCTCTCTTTGCAGCTCTAGCTCTTATATTAAATGGAATCCTTTCCTGTTTTCAACCAGTTGCCCGTTCCTAACATTTGTCCTCTGGAGCTATGTGTTACATCATTATGCCCAATGTCATGTAAAATCGTCAAGGACAGAGATTGACTTGGTCTCTTCTTTGTATCTCTACCATTTAGCACAGTGCCCTGTACATAACAGGCACTCAATAAAACCCAGCTGAATTGAACTGAATTTTCATGGAACCAATTAAAGCTTCTAGGTCTTCCAATAATTTTTGGAGGTGGTTCAGTAATTCCAGTAGTGTTATCATCTTGTTCGTTTTTGGGCAGAGATCATAGACCACATGACTTCTGGGAAAATAAATTGTAGAGGGCAGAGAGCTTTCATTGGGCCCCAGGAAAAAAGAAAAAAACAACATGGATGGAGGCGTACTTATTACCAAGAGTTCTCCCAATGCAACTGTTTCGTACAATCTACATTCAACAAATATTTATGGACTTGGATTTACACAAAATATAAACAAGAGGGTGATTCATTACTTTACCAAAAGATTCATGAGTAGATACCTTTAGCAAATTCTCCTAGTGCATTTTAAATGACCAGTTTATAAAAATTTGATTCACAGAAACTTTTTAGGAGCGTATCTGGCACATGGCGCCTCTGTATTATTCTATTCCCCATTTCAGATGTTTGGCTTGCTTCCACTACGGATTTTTCACGCACCCTGGGGGAAACTTGGTCTCTTACAACTCAGTTGCCCAAACTCTGAAATAGAGATTGTGTACAAGTCCAAAATGTTATTATATCCTACTTGCTGAAAGGTAGGTCCACCCACATAGTTATCCTTCCAGGAGGGTAGTGAGAACAGAAGGACAGAATAGAGAAACTGCCAAGAGGCAGTGGATAAAGGTAAGATGGAAAAAATTCTATACCCAAAAGAACACTGAATTTGGAAGCAAAAGATCTGGGTTTGAATCTCAGCTCTGTTACTTATTACCTGGTGGCCCTGGCCAGGTCATATACCTTCTCTGAGCCTCATCACTAAAAATGAGGAGGTTGGACTGAGGTCCCTTCCAAAATCTATGATCCAATTCCTGCTAAGGGCATGGGAATAGAGATATACATAAGGCTGGTGCTATATGGATAATAGATGCTCAAATAGTTGTGGATTTATTGATGGAGTTCCCATGGATGCTAAGAAGATGCTATGAATTACAAAGGTTTTAAATTGTCTAAAAGCATTAACTTAACTGTTAATATTCAAGATTCATCATTGCTACCCAACAGAGAACAAGTTGATATACTATGGAAAGAATCGAGCCACCTCCACTGGATACTGGAAGACCTCTAAGAAGGTGTTTGATACTGCAACTAGAATAGAATAGGAAGAATAGAGAGACCTGGACAGGACCAACACAGGACAAGGTCTGGAGGTGTAGGATCATACCTTCGTAGGGAACTATGACATTATGCAACCATCAAAGAATTTGATGGGGATATCACAGGTACAAAGAAGCACTAATTAGCAAAGTATAAGAAGAAAATGGATATCAAAATTAAGATGGGAAAGGGATGGTAGGAGAAAGAAGATGAAACCCAGTGAGATGCCAACTGCATAAATCATTTCTTTTCTCTGGGCCTCAGTTCCCTTGTATATAGCACTAAGATGACAAAAATCTAATATAAAGACGTTCAGTACAATTTCTTGGAGGGTGGAACCCCAGAGGCCAGAGAAAAGAAATATTAGAAAACTGGGGGGGAAGGGTTTGAGAAAATGGGGTGGTAGGAGAAAGAAAGAGGGAAAATTATTAAGCAATCAACAAGCATTTTTGAGCAGCCACTGTGTGCTGGGCCCTGCGGATACAAGTACAAAGAATGAAGCAATTCCCATTAGCAAGGAAGTTACATTCTAGAGTGGGAGACAAGAAGTATGTGAGCACACACATGTCTATAAAAACTATGTAAATATAAGTATATATAAATAAATACGGTACTTTGTATTCAATACAAGGTAATTTAAATACAAGGTAGTTTGGTAAGAAGAGTACTAGCAATTTTGTGGGAGGGAAAACAGGACATGATTCATGTAGGACAGAGGTATCACACATCCCAGGCAACAAGGTTGTCTACAACATTCCCCAGTGGGCCAGAACAAGATTAAAATGTAATGGGTGTATATTTATTTTTTATTTTAAATTAATTTATTTATTTTTAGTTTACAACATTCAGCTCCACAAGCTTTTGAGTTTCAAATTTTCTCTGCCTCTTACCCCCAAGACGGCATGCCATCTGATATAAGCTCTACATATACATTCACATTAAACATATTTTCACATTAATCATGTTGCAAAGAAGAATTATAACCAATGGAATGAACCATGAGAAAGAAGAAACAAAACAAAAAAGAGAGAGAGAGCAAATAGTTTGTTTCAATCTGCATTCAGCCTCCGTAATTCTTTCTCTGGATGTGGATAGCTTCTTCCATCATGAGTCTTTTGGAGTTGTCTTAGAACCTTGCACTGCTGAGAAGAGCCAAGTCTATCAAAGTTAGTCATCGCACAACATGTCTGCAACCATGTACAACATTCTCCTGGTTCTGCTCCCACCACTCAGCATCAGTTCATGTAAGTTTTTCCAGGTTTTTTTGAAGTCTGTCTGCTCATCGTTTCTTATAGCACAATAGTATTCCACTACGTTCATATACCACAACTTGTTCAGCCATTCCCCAGTTGATGGGCATCCCCTCAATTTCCAATTCTTTGCCACCACTAATAGAACTGCTATAAATATTTTTGTACATGTGGGTCTTTTTTCCCGTAATTGGTATATATTTAATAAAATAAATAAAAACATAATAGAACTCAGATAATGTTAATATGTGGTTTTCTAAGTCAACATGCAGCCTGCAGAGATCCTTACCTAGGTCCTGTTTAGTGCCCCTGTTTCTATTTGACACCACAGATGTAGAAGGTGGTGCTTAAGCATCTTAAAAGCTTAAACAGCATCTTGAAAGCCAGAATGAGTCTATAAGGCAACGGGGAGGAGGAAGTATATGGGAAATGGAGTATCGTGTATGAGAAACAATGAAGCCAGTTTGACTGGATTTCAGAGTAAAGAAGCAAGAGTAACGTCCAGTGAGGCTGGAAAGATAGATCACTGGCAGCTTGTGAAGGGCTTTATAAACTAAACAGAGGTGTTTATACTTGATTCTAGGTACAATTGGGAGCCAATGGAGTTCTCTAAGTAGGGGAGTAACATGGTCAGATCTATGTTTAAGAAAAATCACTTCGATAACATTGTGGAGAATGTACTGGAAGGGGGAAGGAAGAAGACCCATGAGGAGACTAAGCAAGGGGATCTAAGCAAGGAATATAAGCAAGAGGAGACAAAGGCCTGAAGGTGGTAGCTGTGTGAATAGAGAGAATGGGTCACATGCAAGGCACAGAAACAAAATATGGCGGATTGGATATGTGGGGTGAGGAAAAGTGAAGAGTCAAGGAAAATGCCAAGTTTATAGACCAGAGAGATTGGTAGCATGGTGGTACCCTCAAAAAGAAATAAGATAGTTTAGAAGGGAGGGCTTGGGGTTAAAGAGAATGATCTCAGTTTTGGATGTGGTAAGTTTGAGAGATTTCTAGAACATCCAGTTTGAAATATCCAATAGGCAAGTGGTGATGTGGGACTGAAGCTCAGGGGAGAGACTGGAGCAGAATCTATAGCCGGAAAGGTGATAATGAAACTCATGGGAGCTGATGAGGTAACCAAAAGAGACTGTAAGGAAAGAAGGTTTAAGACAGAACAGTGGGGAATACCTCCTGTTAAGGGGAATGATGTGGATGATGTACCAATAAAGGAGATAGAGATGGAGAAGGAGCAGCCAAACAGGTAGGATGAGAACCAGGAGAGGATGATGTCACAAAACCCCAAAGAGAACAGAGCATCCAGCAAGAGAGGTTGGTTACCAAAGTCCAACGCATCAGATACACCGAGAAGGATGAGGACTGAGTAAAGACCTTTGGAGACAATCATTAACAAAATGGTGTATAACTTTAGGGAGAGCAGTTTCGAAGGTTTGTGAATTGTGCCTCCATACCGTCCATTTACAGTAGACCACACCACCACATTCCCAGAGGGCATCAGAAGCCACTTCCACCAAAAGCCTGAGCAGGAAGATGTTTAGGGATGTTATTTAAGTTATATCTTGGCTTAGAAACCCTTTGGTTTAATACAGCTGTCAAGGGAGCTCAGAGACTGTTTTTACTTATCAAAGAGGTGAATCTCAAGTCTCTCACCACTTCCCTGAAACTACCATGGATTCAAGAGAAAATGAACTGATCTCTCATTGTCCCTGCCCCTGCCACCAGGTTTATGCCAAATGAAGAGTGTAGTACAGACGTTTCAATCACCTATTCATAACAGAACTTTCCTTCACACTTAAGGCCTTCTAATCCTGGAATATCCCTCGACTTCTCTCATTGGTGGGAGAGAATATCCCTTCTCCCATTGGTGAGTTTTTTTCAGGGCCTCCATTTTAGGGAGGGACCCAAGCAAACATCCTTCATTCCCTACCAGCTCTGTCTCTACTTCTGACATTGGATTTTGCCACTACTCCCTTCCTCCTTTTCAGCTCCCTTTTATATGTCGCCATCCACTATAAGAATATAAGCTCCTTGAGGGCAGGGATGCTATTTCTTTTTGCCTATATCTGTATCCCTAGCACAGTGTCTGGAACATAATAAGCATTTAATAAATATTTGTTGCTCACCTGCTTGCCAAATGAGAAAGGTAAAAGTAGAAGTAGTCGACCCAACCCCAGCTGTGCTCAAATGCTATGTCCTACATGAAGCTTTCCTTGATCGCCTCAGACTGAAGAGACCTCTTCATTTGGATTCATTATGTGTTATTTGTAATTTTCTTATGCACTTATATTCTAATCTGGATGCACTGATAAACTTTAAGCCCCCTGAGGGCAAGGGATAGATCTTATTCATCTTTGTAACCATATCACACACCAGATCTGTCATCTAGTGCTTTGCATACAATAGATGTTTAATAAAATTTAGTGAACAAATAAATGACTTCCTGAAGTCTGTGTGGGATACCTGAAAGAGCACTGAAGTGGGATCAAGGTCAAAAGCATGGGGCTCTAACCCAAGCTGAGTTACTACGGAATCTTGGGCAAGTGTCAATTTCAGTTTCTTCACATACAAAATTTGGCCTAGATCTTTAAGGTCTTGATCTAAAATTCAATTAAACAAACTTCATTAAGTGTCTACTATGCACAAGCCGCTATGCTCAGTGCTGGACTGCACACTCATTATGAGTCAAGTGTATTATACAGGAGCCAAAAAGGCTAATGTATCATGGGGCTTGGCTTCCAGTAACAAAGAGTTAATAGTCCCTTTGTCCTTGGCCCCGGTCAGATCCCGTCTGGAGTTCTGTGTACCACAGCTTAAGGAAGATATTTAAAAACAAGAAAGCACCCAGAAGAAGGTGACCAGGGTGGTGAAAGCCCTTTATCCAGATCATGTAAGCATTGGTTGGAGGAAGTGGAGATGTTTTACCAGGAGAAAACTCATGAAGGGTAAGAGCACTATCTTCAAGTTTTTAAAAGGGTTGCCATATGGAAGAGGGATTAATGCTTGTTCATTTGGCCCTACAAGACAGAATTGGGAGCAATGTGTGGAAGTTGCAAAGAGGCAAATATGGATGTTAAGAAAAGCCTCCTAACGATTGGGGCCAAGAGTGGAATGGGCTGACTCAGAGGTGATGAGTTCCCTTTCCTTGGGAGTTTTTAGGTAGAGGTTAGACGCCTATTTGACAGGTGTGTTATGATAATAATTCCAACCATGGATAGGTTGGACTGGCTGGCTTACTAAGGTCTCTTCGTGCTTGAAAATTCTGTGATTCTGTGGATACAAAGACAGAAATTTAACTATTGTCACCCTGATTCCATGGTATAGGCTTATTTAGGAAGGAGTAGATTATGTGATAGAGTAGAAAGAACTTAGAGCCAGAAACCTGGGTTCAAATTCTGATCCCAATACTTATATAATCTAGGATAAATTTATATGGGGAAACTAGGGCCCAGAAGGTGTAAGTGACTTGCCTAAAATCACACATGTTGTTAAGTATAAGATATTTATATATTTTCATATGTGAACAGTTTGGTTGCTGAAAGGGGCAGAAAAAGAACTTTTGTGCATGAAAAACTGATAAAATCCATGTATAAAGAAACATTTTCTCAAATAAAATGTGAAGAAGTGGCACAGACTGTTAAGAAAGGTTGGCAAGAAAACTGACACTCAGATGAATGTACTGGGAGGATCTATTGAAATAACTGAAGCTGCAGGGCATTATGGTCCCTTGGCTCATTTGCATGTGACTGTTTTTAGAGTTTGAGAGGTTAACTGAAAAAAGGGCAAATCAAAGAATTGTTTGGAGTCTATGGGAACACTAAATCAGGATTGTTGGGTTTGTACATGACAAAAAGGCAGATTTCTTACATCATAAGGGAAAGGTGAGTTCACTGGCCATCAGGAAGTTCTGATTTCAGGCATTGAGAGTCTGGGGAAAATCCAACTGTGAAAGAAAAGAGTATAAAGAAACCAACAGGAGAGGCTTCGACTGCTAGCCTGGGAGCCTACTGATTGGAAGACGGGCTTTGCTTTGATGATTGGCTGGAGCAATAGGTGGTACAGCTTCTGAGAAACTCATTGGAAGAGAATTGAATTTGGAAGCAGTTGAGCTATTGCCCTACAGCCCTATCAACAGCCTGAGAGAGAGGAAATATGACAGCAGCATCTAGTTCTTCTCTACTGATCAAAGGCAGAATTTGTACCTCCTTTACTGTTATCTCTGCCTTATTCAATTATTTGTTTATTTTGGGGATGCAAAAAGGCATGCTTCAATCTGCACTCAGAGTTCAGTTTTCTCTCTGGAGGTGGATAGCATTTTTCATCATGTTGTTGTTCAGTCATGTTTGACTCTTTGTGACCCCATTTGGGTTTTTCTTGGGAAAGATATTGGAGTGGTTCACCATTTCCTTCTCCAGCTCATTTTACAGATGAGGGAGCTCAGGCAAACAAGTTTAAGTGACTTGCCCAGGGTCACACAGCTAGTAGGCTAGGTTTGAACTCAGGTCTTCTTGACTCTAGGTCCAACACTCTTATCCTCCAAGCAACCCAGTTGCCTCCAAGGTATATCTAATTTGCAAACAATTAGGTACATCTAAGTTAGAATGTAATAACAGTCAATGATCAGTCCAAAACAAAGACATTTTTATTAAGAAAATTTGAGGAATGAAAGACCACTTTTGACTGGGAGAACTGGTAGAAATCAGGGAAAGTTTCATAAAGGAAATAACACCTAAGTCAGACTATAAAGAAAAAGAAGGAATTTATCAGTAAGAAATGGGGGGGGAGTGTATTCTAATCAGGGGGAATGGCCTGTGTAATAGCAGATAGGGAGACAAAGATAGGACAAGCTCCAAGAATAGCTGGTAGCTCCATTTGGCTAGAATATACCAAACATGAAGAATACTGTAAAAATCAGGCCAGGAAGGTAGTGTGAAGTCAGATCACAACAGACCTTGAATGCCAGGCTGAGAAATTTATTTTATCCTGTAGAATATGGGGAGCTACTAAAGGTTTTTTTTTAAATCAGGGAAGGGCCAAGGTAGCTCAGATTTTTATATTAGGAAGATTTTGGCAGCTATGAGAAGACTGGGAGACATGGGAAACAGGGAGCTAGAACCTCTTGTCTACAGGTATATAAAGTGGAAGGGATAGATGCAAGGGATTGTGGAGATAGAATTGACTGGAGCTGGCAAATGATATATGTTGGGGTTTGTATATATGGGAGAGTGAAGAAAAAGATGACCCTGAGGTTCTGAACTTTGGTGATAGGGAGGATGATGGTGGTGGAATCAATATAAGTAGGGAAGCTGGGAGAAGGGATAGGTTGGGAAGGGCAAGAAGTCAGTTTGGGAACACGTTGGGTCTGAAGCATGGGCAGGACATCCCAATGGATGGGTCCAGACTGTCAGCAATAAAGAGCTGGGATTCAGAGGAAAGAATGAAGCTGAAAACATACACTTACTATGATAAAGCCAGTGGGGTAGATGGAGTATATTCGTGTAATGGTAAATCACCATTATAATTCTCTTGCAGTCCCACCTACCGCCGATGGGCTGCACCGCCTGAGCTCTTTCACAGATTCCTGTGACCTTGTCACTATGCTTGTCGAGAGCAAACAAAGATAACAGTAACTGGAAACAACAGGAAGGGTCATTTTACACTCTCTACACTTAGGATTATTCTGTGGCTAATTAAAGTAATATGTCAAAACGTCCCTCGAAAGAGATCTTTAAGAATATGCCTGTTCAGTAAACAAGGTTTTTACTAATTAATAACACCCTTCCCCATTCTTCATCGAAGTTCCATGCAGGACCGTCTCTCTTATAGAGATGACTGAGGAGGAAAAGGATGAAGGAGGAGTTGTCATCTCCTTTTCTCAGAGGGGACAGATCCAGTCATTTGTCATCTGTGTAGCTATCACTTTCTCCTCCGGATGTTGATCAGATTTCCTGGGTTGGAACCAACATGCAGGGCCAAGGAACTGGAATATCTCCAAGAATGAAATGCTTTACTTCTTATGAAGTCAACATGATTTCTTTCAAGGAAAAATCCCTTACATTAAAAAAAAAGGTGTTTGCTTAGGGTTTCTGAAGGACAAATCTTTTGGCTTTTCTTATTAAAAACACCGACTGTACTTATTCTTTGACCATCAGCATGTAGGCACCCACACCCAAGCAAAGCAGAGAGTAGACACACTATACAAAGAAACAGGAGCCTGATGGGGGAAAATGACTTGCCTAAGATTATATACAATGAGTCAGTGGCAGAGACAGGAATAGAATTCTCCAGACTCCTATTAGTGAAACCATTTGGATGTCCTTCTGTAGACCATGATGGGAAAATTTACTCCAGAGCCAGAGAATGCTTGGTGGGAAACTGTCTTACACGATCCAATGGCACACAATACCATCTTTCCCCTCGCCACCCCCATCTTAGTTAGACCACAGATCATGACTCTAGCCCACATCTTTTCATGATTTACTCTTCTATTTCCAATTTATTTCACCTCCCACTTAAAAAAAAGTTATACTTGATACAGCCTCCATCTATACATAGGCTTCTCACTTTATGTATGGACCAGTGTTTATGACCTCAAGAGTAGTAAATGATCAGTATCATACCATCTCCATAGGAAAAATGTATCTGGGCTTATATCCCCTATACAACTTATGAGGCAACCAATAAGGCTCTCCATGTAATGAGAAGGCCACGGGCTGGACATGTAAACCCATATCTACAGCATGCAGGAGACATACAATGCCCAGATGGTGTCAGTACTCCTAAATCATTCTGCCCTTAGGAAGGCTTTTTCCAACAGAAAGATCCTTCCCTAAGAATCAGTAGTTCAGTGTCGTCCATCACAACCTGAGTTATATCTATAAAATTTAACTTCCAAAGGAAGGCTATACTCAGAAATGAAAATCCTAAGGGTGAGCATGGCTAAGAGATTAAGAGGTCCTGGTGAATGCCCCTTTCACATAAAGCCATAACTTCTAGTTTTTGTGCTTAGAGCACGCAGCACAAAACACTTAATCAAATCTATTTTTAAAAGACAAAATTCAGTTGGAGAGAGGGATGTGGTTGAGTCATTTTCAATTGTGTCCAACTCTTCATGACCCTATTTGGGGTGTTCTTGACAAACCACTGGAGTGGTTTGCCATTTCCTTCTCCAGCTCATCTTACAGGTTAGGAAACTGAGGCAAACAGGGTTAAGTGACTTGCCCAGCGTCACACAGCAAGTGTCTGAGGCCAGATTTGAACTCACGAAGATCAGTATTCCCAGTTCCAAGCCCAATGCTCAATCAAGTGCGCCACCTAGCTGCTGAAGAAGGGGTACAGCAATCCTGAAATCCCAACCTGCCAGGGAGGCTTCCTTGGGGAGGGATAGGGAAGGCAAGGACATCATCTGGAGCATAACTGCAGAGGGTGAGGGAGGAAGCTCACTATCTAATAGCTACCAGTTTTAACTATTAACCCTTGCTAACCTCAGTTGTTTCTAGCTCAGAAGAAACACAAGTACAATCAGCACCCTGGGGCAAACCCCCATTTGGCTCAACCTAGGTACAGCTCAGTTTCCATATGAATTCTAAAGTATAGCTGCAAGTAGAGGGCACTACCCACATTCTTACACTTCTGGCTTCACCTGTTAGGAAGGAAGGAAGGAAGCATTTATTAAGTGCCTACTATGTGCCAGGCACTCTACTAAGAGCTTTAGAAATATTATCTCATTTGATCCTCACAACAACCCTGGTGTGTATTACTTCCACTTTACATTTGAGGAAACTGAGGCAAAGAGGTTAAGTGGCTCACCAAGAGGAAAACACAAGTGAGTCAACAAAGAGTGGGCATTGCTTTGAGGTAACACCATCTGAGGAGAAAGCAAAAGGAATGGTCCCTCACGAAACATCAGGTTTGGTGAACATATAACCAGTCCACTCCACAATTTCCTCAGAATCCCAGTACCAGAATTATATTCTCCGAGACTATACATCCTCAAGTCATCACTTATCTCTTGGGTCAAGATTTTGTGAATGCAAGCTCAGATTCTTTATAGTGTCATTATGGTTAGAGCGCCTGGGAATAACCCTAGTTACATGCTCCGTAAGCCCCACTTTGAATTAAAGTAGAGGATAACCCTGGCCCTTCTTTCTTACCTCTGAGTCTGCCAAGAAGGCTAAGAGTCTGCACTGGCAACCTTCAGGTATGCCAAGAAACCCTAGCTCCCATCTTCATAACATCGAGGACTTAAAGGCAAAACATGAGCTGCTCATTTCAAATTCTGAGATTAGAGAGTCCCTGTTCCCCTCCCAGTAGAGGTAAGAAGGAAGGAGACTGTCCTCAGTCTTGGCATTGGACCTTAGGGCAATCCACAGAAAATCTGCATTTTGTAAGATTGCCTCTGCAGTGGCTCATGCCTCTTTCTCCTCCTTTCCATTCTTACTGCCACATTTTAAGTCAAGGCTCTAGTTATATCTTGAAAGGACTATTGTAATTATCCTTCAAGTTCTGAAAAATTATTCTTCTTCCAATCCACAAAGCACAGCTCTGACCCTATCTCCCCTCTGCTCCAAAATTTTTAGGGTCTCCCTACTGAATACACTTCAGATTCCTTCATCTGGCATTCAAAGCCCTCTATGGTCAACCTTTCTAGCTGTGTGACCTTGGATTAGCCACTTGACCTCTATGATCTTTCAGTTTCCCCATGCATAAAATGAGATTGGAATAAATGACCTCTAAATTTCCCCCCACCCACCCAGTGCTAACATTCTCTAATTCTACTCTTTCCTTTCACTGAAACTGGATTATAAATGTATATTTCCCTAACATGCTCTGTGATTTCCTAATTCTTCAGCTTTGCTCACACTGTCCCTTTTACATGGATTGTCCTGTCTGTTTCATTCTTACCCATTCTTCAAGGGCATCTGTGCTAGGTAGCTCATCCCTGACCCTCTCAGTCAGGAATCTCTTCCTCCCCTAAAATGTCATCTCACTGCTCTTTCTTATTCCATCTTGTACTATAATCTTCTAAGAACTTGTCTTATTTCACCAAAAGACTATAAGCTCTTGGAGGACAGACATTATCTCCCATTCTATGTTTCCTTATTTATTGAATGACCAAACAAAGAAGAACCAACAGTCTGTTGCATGGTTCACAGTCATACACACTGATCCCAGGAGCTTCCATATGCCACAAAGAATTTTCCCCCTAGCTCACCACAGCTTAGATTGGATGGCCCAAGTTGCAAAATGGAAACAGGAAACATTAGGTCACTAACATTAAGCATAGTAGTGGTAAGGAATGGGTTAAACTAACAAGGTAGCAGTAAAGCTTCCAGCAGTGTATTGCCCTACCCCCATCTTTAAAGGGATTACAGCTCTAGGGGACTCCCATTAACATTCTGCCTTCTGCCTTTGACATTGTCCTGTGGAACCCACAAGACATCTCTCAGTGAGTTCCTTCCTATTCCAGCAGACCTCTTTGGTCAAGGGTCAGGAAGAATCCTCTTAGACTGATCTCACACAGACCAATATTAAGGAAAGGGTAAGGTACTATATAGTTTGGGGGAGAAAAGGACACATTGTCCACCAAAGGCTTTTCTGGAAAATAGATTAAGACAATTTGGGAGATGGGGAAAAAAGAAAACAAAACAGGAGCAGAGGGGAAAGATACAATGAGAGAGGTGCAAGACCAGGGATCAGAAGACATGAGTCTGACTACTGGTTCTGCCATTTACTACTTACCTGTATGACCTTGGACCAGTCACTTGCCCTTTTGGGGCCACAGTATCCCCATCTCTAAAAAGAGGGGACTGAGTTAGAAAAACCCTATGGCCCCTTCCAGTTTGAAATCTATGACCCTATGAAAAACATATAGCAGGCACGAATAGGATTTTCTGTATGAGTTATGGGAATAGTACCTCCTCCTCATCCAATTTACATAATCAAAGCATTGTGTGTGGGGTGGGGTGGGTGGGAAGTGCTCCCTTCTGCAACTAAACAAAAACATCACCAAACTTCTTGTCTGTTCATCTTTACTGAGTACTGGTTATGTTTGGAATGCTGTAGGAAGATGTGTCTCCTGCTCTTGACTAGTTAAAAAAGGAAAAAAAGGCTAGAGCCCCATTGAGCACAAAGGAATGATCACAGCAAGGGGGCAGAGCTGAGTCAATACAGCTCAGCATCTTTTGCAGCATTGTGGGGGGCACTCCCCACATTGGTCTAATCATACACTAGAGCATAATTTAGCAAGATTCAGGGTACATGTGGCCCCTTGTGAGTACAATGAATAAGAGGAAGAATGGAGAAATCCTAAGTCAACCTTACCTTTGCTGGGTAAGGAAAGAAATCCAAGAAGCCGGTTGTCCTTGAGGCCTCTGAGCTACCTCAAGTTGCCTGGCCCACACAGAATCTCGGCGAGCTGCTCTGCCATCACCAACAATAACCTGCATTTATTTCATGTTTAGATGATTTACAAAGCACTTTCCTCACAACAATTCTTTAAGGGTAGGTAGTATAAATGGGCTCACCCCCATTTTCCAGATAAGGAAATGGATCTTCAATCAATCAAAAAGTATTTAAACACCTGCTACATGCCAGAGAGGCTGGCCATGGCCACGATACTAGTGAGTTTTGAAGCCAGGATTCAAAATCCCATTGGACTCTAGATCCAAGGCTCTCTCCTTTATGACATGCTGCCTCAACATAGGTATATTTTTTTTAGACTTGATGGCTTGTCTCCTGAAAAGTTAGTGGAAAGAAAAATAATATTGGGACTCTTACCCCAAAAATACAAAGGCAGTCAGACCGTATAGTTAATAACAATAAAGGGTTATATAAATTGTAGATATTGTTATTTTACAAAGAACTTAACATATAGCATATCATTTGAACAAGGTAGTAAAGATACTGTTTCCCCTATTTTATCATTTCCTTAATGGGGTCAATGAGGTCAAGGGATCTGCCCAAGGTCACCAGCTTATAAGCTTTAGATAGGGTAGAAGGAACATGGCCAGGATTTATTTCCAGGATTTCTGACTCTAAGTCCATTGTTCTTTTTATTATACCACATTATCTCTTTAAAGGTATTCCCCAGGAGTAGTCTCCCTGAACTTCATAACTGAACATCACAGTACCAAAAAAAAAAATAAACATCAGGTACAACCTAGATGTAGACACTAAGAGAGGCTGAATCAAGCAGGTATTTAGCTGCACAAATTCCCAGGTGTGTGATGGTCCTGGGAAACAGACCAGGAAGGCGTCAATTGCAGGTATGAGGATGATGGAGTTAGTTTTCTGGGAGTATAGAGGGCGTACTCACTCAGTCTCCAGACTGAAAGAGCCTTACTAGGAACAGATGATAACCACCAACGTCCACAGATAAGGGCAAAGACAACATGATACATTCAAAAGCAGGTTGTGGTTGAGTTTCAGGTAAAATTTCAGAACAGGCAACCCTTCTTCTATACAAGTGTGAACCTTCCCCCAAAGTTCCTGTTTTTCAACTGGTGGTAATGAAATTGGGAACATATTAGGGGTGATGTCCCTATTTCCTCTCTACTGCCTTGGTAAACTCATTTTAGAACCTGTTGTTTAAAAAAAAAGATTTCCTTTACTAAGAAAAGAGATTAACTCTCCCTGGAGAGCCATGTTGGAAATGACTGGATGGTCCCAGCCCTCAATCTTCTCCAAAGATTGGTTTATATGGTAATGTTGTTCTTTATATCAGGTTTAATTAAGGATTTACCATCCCTGGTCCCAACCCATCATGGCATCCAGCACCAGGTCTCGCAATGATGTCTCTTCTTTTTTCCAGACAATGTTCTGCCAAGTTCCTAGTCCCTTGTCTTTCCTTTTTCCTTTGGGCCTGGCTCCAGTTCTGGAAGTCCTGCAGCTTGGCCCAAAAGAAACCTCAGTTAGGACTCAAGAACACGCCTATCCCCATGTCTACCCTCAAGCTTCTAGTTCCTTCCTTGCTTAAGAGTTGGGTTGCCTCGCAGTGCCGCCCAGGGGGCCAGATACCAGGGGCACCAAAATATCAGGACCTCTATTAGTTCAAGTTGCATGGCCGTTTACACCTGCCATACCTGAATCTCTTCTGCATCCCCACACCCCCCTGCAAAGTCTGACAGGAGCTCCTGACCAGTGCTGGTAGGATCCCATCCAGGGGGAGATGACTTAGGATTCCTGAGTTCTGCTCTGCAGAAATAGGACTCTTACAGGACTCTTCAACTCATACATAACCCAGGGAGTCCTCTGCATTGCTGGGCATGCCCCCAAAATCCAGGCTTCCTTGTTCCCCACCCCCTCCCCTCCCCAGGAAAGGCAACTTAGTTTCCTCTAGTAAGCCAGCAATCTAGCTTGTCAGAGGCAGGCTCAATGCTAGACCACACCTCAGTCCAAGCAGAAGAGGCTGGCTGTGGGAGCTCAAGCAGTAATACTATGTGGAGCTGGGGCTCAGCAGCTGTACATCACACAGCTCCATGCCTAAGGGAGCTTTTCTTCCCAAGGGAGAGCTCCAGCCCCTCCGGGGTATGCCAATGACTGGAGGCACAGACATCCTGGTCAGGCACAAGAGCTTCCAAAGCAGGGGGATTGAGACCGCCCTAATCAGTCACTTCCCGACTCCACCAGCTCAGTCCTCTTCACCTGCTCCCCTCCCATCACCTCCACTCTCTCCCAGGGCCAGCACCCCCTCCCCAAATATCTGACCTCCAACAATCCCCCCTCACTTTCCCTCCTAATCCTTCCCAGTCGCATCACATCTCCTCTCTTTTTCCTCTCCCCCATTCCATAGCTCCCCCGTTCTCCAATGGTTTCCGCTCCCACATCCCCCCTGCATGGCTTGTCTCTAGCCAAGAGATAAGGGTTCGAGAACCCCGCGCCCCTTCTCAAGTTGAAAGAGAAGCCGCTGCCTCCTCCTCCTTCTTCCCCCTTCGCTCACTCCAGCTGCTATCCCTGCTGCCCAGCTTGGGGGAATTGGGTGGGGGGGGGGGGCGGGAAAGGTGGAGGGATGGGAGAAACTTTCTCCATCTGAAGGTGTGCGGGGGGTGGGGGGAAGAGAGGTACAAGGGACAAAGGGCTACTTACAGGGCCATCCGTTCCGGGTGCCATCCTCACTGCCCCCTCCGCCCCCCGCACCGTCTGGGGGCGACGGGTCGCGGAGACAGGGCGGGCGCTCGCCTCCTTCCAGCTCCCTGTCCCGGCCCTGGGCTCGTCTCAACCCTCTCGCCCCGACGCCGCTCTGCTTTATACAACTCCACTCGAGCGCGCCCAGGCTTATGTAAAGGCTGGCGGAGACAGGCAGCCAATGGCTGGAGAGCCGGGGGGTGGGGAGCGGGGGGCGGGAGGGAGGGATCGGCCAATGGCAGGAAAGAGAATTGGGAGGGGGGGGACACTTGGGAGGGGGGCGAAGGGGCCGCCTCCCCGCGCTGATTTAGTAGCCGGGATTGCGGTGGCAGTCGGCGGCCAGGCTGGCCCGGGAGCCGGAGCGGGAGCGGCGGCCTCGGGGGCGGGGGGCAAGCGAGCGCTCCTCCCCGGTACAGCGAGCGCTCCCCGCAGCCACGTCTCGTAACCTTCAGGAGGCAGCAGGGCCTGGCGAGAAGAGGGGAGGGGGGAAGAGGGCTCCTCCCGGGGCTGTGGTCCCTGAAGCTGTCTCCAGCAGGGAGCTGGAGTCCACGGGGAGAGGAATCGGCCGGGAAGCCGGGGGAGGGGGACTCCGGGGGCTGGGTCCCTCCGGCGGACTGCGCCCGGAGGGGCAGTAGGGGCGAGTGGAGCGCCCCTACCTGCCTTCCTTGTTTCCCCGCCTCCGGTAAAGATAGTCGCTCGCCTCCGGCAGGACCCCGGGGCCGGGCCCGTCTGGAGCGGGCGCTGGAACGACGCTGCGGAGCCCGAGAGCCGAGTCAGATCTTTATCCGGTCTGGGGGACGTGCCCGAGTCCCTCCCGGGAACTGTTTAGTATGGAGGGAAGGCCTCCACCGACGGCTCCGGGGGGCGGGGAGCGAGCAGTGCGGGAGGAGGAGTGAAGAAGGCGGCGGCGGCGGCGGCGGCTGCTGCCGGCTGGACTCTTCCGACAAGAGCACAGAGCCCGGCCAGTCCCAAGAGCGCGCCACTGAACCCCAGCACCCTCGCCTTGGGCTGGCCCTGCTCTGGTCCCGGGCACCAAGACCCCACCAGGCCCCCTGGTGCTGATGCGTACTGGGAGTTCTTTCCCTAAAGTATCTACTGCAGAGGGCATGGGAGGATTCCCGTTTATTTCTGAAGCATGGGGGGACGCGTGGTAGGCATGACCAGAGAAGGACGTTCTTGGGCATTCCTGCCAAGCAGCACCATTCCCAGGGCTGGGAACTGGCCCAGGTAAATGTCCAGAACCAATGGGCCTAATCACTGGTTCTGACATGAGCAAACCAAACTGGGCAAGGCCTAGGGTTTCTGACATATAAGGGCCGGGAATTTGGACGCTGAGAAGACCAAGGAAGTAAATGCACTCTGAGATAACACGGGGCAGACCTAATAGCTTTTGTTTTTCCCACTGCTGATATTCATACCTCCATTAGCTTAGATTTCCCTGGTCACCCTAAAACTTAGCTCTTACAGCTTGCTGAGGAGGGGGTTGTTTCATTCTAGAATCTGGTGTGCAGCTAATGGGGAGGGACTAGACCTGTAGATCAAGCCCTCGTGTGCCTAGGAGCATGCAAGGAACAAAACTGTGAGCTCTCACTGCTCTGGAGGGGATGTAATAGGACTTCTAGCCTGGGGGCCATTCGCTCTTCCTCACTGGGACGTGAGCTCTTTGAATACAAGGACAGCTTTTGGTTTTGTCTTGCATGGTGTACCTTGCACAGTGCTTTTAGTTGTGGTAAATGTGTGTTGAATGAATCCCTTTAGGGAATAGAAGATCCAGTCCAAACAACCTGAGGAGTCAGTCTGTTCCACTGTCATTTCATGACCATCAGCCCATTTTTCAGTTCTGAAGGCAGATGAGTGAGAGAACACAAAAGCCTGGATAGTACTGGCCTGTACTGGGGGATAGTGTCTTTGGCCAGACCCGTGATTTCATTGGTTCAGGGAACTTCCAGTCTGAAAATTCCCTCCACCATTGCAGATTGGCAATTGATAATGATAGCTAACATACATGTGGTTACTAAAAGGTTTACAAAGTGCTTTACATATAGGGTGTTCCAAAGTCTTAGTGCAGTTTTAAGCTTGAATATATCTTGTCTCCTTAGATCTGCATCAGCTTCTAGTCTTAGGTTGCTTGGGGCCCTGAGGTTAAGTGACTTGCCCAAGGAGATACAGCTAGCATGCAATAGGGATGGGACTTGATGTTTTTTTTTTTTAATCCAAAGTTAATCCTCTATCCATTATTTTGTGCTGGCTCTCTTCCATTCTGATAGCCAAATTCAAATGCGTCTTGGTCCTTGTCTCCATCTCTGTGTGGCTACTTACATACTTCCTGTGATGTTTGATCTTGGGCAGAGTTCTTTGGACAGAAACAGCCTCAGCATTCTCAACTCAGAGAGCCTGAAAGTAACCGATAATTAGCTCATTTCATTCAGTCCTGGAGCACTTAAGTGCATACACACACAGACACACACACACACACACACACACACACACACACACACACACACCTTTGTTGGTTTTCTTCTCACTTCTCCTCCTGGTGTGCCAAGCTGTGAGCAGCAACCACAGCAGCAGATCTTCCCCCTCTTCTTGGCTTGTCTGATTTAGTAACCAGCTCAGTAATTATCAGCATTACCCATCCAGATGTGACTACAGTCTCTGCACAAAACACTCCATAATGATATTGCACCTTCCTGTAACCAGCCAGGTACAAAAACAACAAACCTAGGGTGCTGGGGAAGAGGAGGGGTCAGAGGTGGAAGTGAAGATAGAGGAACAGGCTAAAACTTCAGTCCAGCATGCTCTCCAGGGAACACAGTGAAGCCAAACAGAACTGGCCCCAGCCACCTGAGAACACACCATTTCTAAAGCACATTTTAGACACTCAGTGCCAGACCCTGCCTGGCCCTCTAGCAAACACCTTGCCAGTAGCCTTCAGCACCCAGGATCTGTCTCATCACCTCTGCTTGCCGGGTACCTATCTATGTAATCACAAGTTCCCTTTTTTTGGGGGGGGGGAGGTTGGAAGGGCAATTGGGGTTAAGTGACTTGCCCAAGGTCACACAGCTAGTACACGTGTCAAGTGTCTGAGGCTGGATTTGAACTCAGGTCCTCCTGACTCCAGGGCCGGTGCTCTACTCACTGTGCCACCTAGCTGCCCCACAAGTTCCCTTTTTTATGGAGTATAGTGGAAAGAGCTCTGGGCTGGAAGTCAAAAGATATGTACCAATAACCCTGGCTAGGACACTACTAGGGTTATTACCTTTAGTAAGTCACTTCTGTGTGGGCCTCAGTTTCTTATCTATCAAATGAGTATTAGACAGTCTCTAAGGCCCCTCCCCCAAATTGATGATTCTGTTTTATCTGATTTCATTACCCTCTATTCCCTAACAGGAATTGTCCTTTCCATTAGTCTCCACAATGTTTCCCATTGGTACTTTACTCTTTCTAGCTTAGAGCCTTAACTTGTGCTACCTGCAATGCCCTTCTCCCTTCTCTCCACTATTTCAAATCCCACCCAGTGCTTAAGATGTCATTTAGATTACACCTCCTCCGGGAAGCCTCTCCAGATTCCCCTAGACCCAACCGGCTCTCTCCTTTCTCTGATCTTTCCCATCACTGGTACAGGTTAGCACTTGATTCCATGTATTGTCTTGTCTTTCTCCAATTATCTCTCATTCGTAATCTTCTTTTTCCAACCAGATGAAGAACTCCTTGAGCGTAAGAACTGGCTTTACAATATCCGCCATTTATATCTTGTTTTAAGATTTGCTAAGCACTTGGAGTAAATCATTTCACTTCAAGAAACCTCAACAACAATCTCATATGAGGTAGATATAGATGAGGGAAACAAAGTCTGGACAGGTAAAGTAACTTGCCCAGGGTCACACAGCTAGTCAGCATCAGAAGCAGGATTCAGACTCTTATCTGCCCCAATCCATGGTCATCATTCTTTTAATCCCAACTGCTCTTATCCCTCATAGCTCATAGAGAGGTGCAAAAATACATGGATAGAGCCATTCCCTCATTCTTGTCGCAAATAGTTGCCTTAAATTCTAATAACAGTGAACACTTTGGTTTATATTGTGCCCTACCTTCTAAAAATTCAAAGGTCCTTTATAGCTCTGATTGTTGCAAATTTACCCTCATAGGGTACTAAGTCAGACAACTTCAGCTACTGTCCAGAAACACCTCAGAGAAGGTTTGTGACACTCACAACGAGTAAGCAAGGAGAACAGAAGCAATGACACACAGTAGAAAGAACGTTTCCTACCACTGATGCTTACTAGCTGTGTGGCCATGGGTAAGCCGCTTCAACTCTCTGAGCCTCAGTTCCATCATCTGTAAAATGAAAAAGTTGGACTAGACTAAGCCCATGACCAGGCATCTAGATGGCTCAATGGAAAAGGTGCTGGACCTGGAGTCAGGAAGACCTGAGTTCAAATCCGGCCTCAGACGCTCACTAGCTGTGTGACCCTGGGTGAGTCATTTAATGTCTGTTTGCTTTAATCCACTGGAGAAGGAAATGGCAAACCACTCCAGTATCTTTGCCAAGAAAACCCCATGAATAGGGCAGTCCATGGAATCATAAAAAGTAGGACACAAGTGAATGACTCAACAACGGTTGGTGGCAGGTTAGAGATGAGAACCCTTCCAACTTAGACACAGGCACAGAAAGTGACTCCTTTGTACAAACTTCTGCTTTGAAGAACGAGAAATCTATTTCCTCAAATCTGGAGTTTTAATAGTTGCTGGTCAAGTTCTCGGGATGATAAAATCCTCACAATCCTCACTATTTACCTTACTTTTTCTCGCCACACTCCTGAAATTTAAGATATTGACCATTGGACCCCATATCTTCTCATGTTATAGTGTTGAAAAGGCCGGATGGGAACACCTTAGGGTCTGAGGGGACAAAGCAGGTATTTGTTCCAGGTCTGTGATTTTGCCGACATTCAGAATTCATGTTAAAGAAAGTCCTTCTGCCCATGCAGATGGGTACCTATTCTGCACATAAGAGCCTTAGAGAGTTACCTGGAGGCACTGAGAATCTAAGTTACGATAGCTAGCATTTATATAGTACCTACTATGTGCCAAGCACCTTGCAGATATTATCACATTTGGTCCTCACAATTACCCTGGGAGGTAGGTGTCTTTATTTTATAGTTGAGGAAACTGAGGCAAACAGCACTGTGCCCTTTGCATAGTACGTGCTTAATAACTGTTTGTCCCAATGAATTGAAGATTTGGTCAAGTATACAAGGATGTACTGAATAGCAGTAAAGGAGTCCATTAAGTCATCAGAAGGAGGTCGGTCCAGAGCAGATTCCTGAAAGCAGGAAGAAAATACTGAAGGGAACTTCCCTAGACAGAAAGAGATGATGCAGAGGGATTTGATAGAGGATGAATGAAATCCAGGGGAACCAGCAGAGTGGCGCACCTGCAGCCCACCAAGAAAGGGCAACACAGCTCAAGGACCAGTTAGTCATACCTTCTAGGAAAAACTAAGAGGCAACCCTAAAAGCCCAATTCATTGTGTGTTTGGCAGGGTCAAACTGACTTAAACACTAGACTACGTACCTGTACTCCATCCCTGGGCACAGGGTGTACTCCTGAATTCCATAGAACTGTATGTAGTCAAGTGGATTTGCAGTCTAAAATGGCTGGCTGAGTGTCTGATGTGCTTAAGACACATTATGGAGAGGGACAATGTTAGAAGGAAGAAAAGGAAGAAATGCCACCATTTCATAGGCCAGGGAAAAAGAGCCTGTAAACTTCAGGATTGTTCAGTGATTTAAAAGTCATCAGTGGTAAATAATAGCAAAGAGTTTTCGTTTGAGCATGCTCTGGCCAGTTTCTTCACTGGGGAAGAAAGAAAAAGGAAAGGGAAAAATGAGATAGAAGGGACAACAAGAAGGGAAAAATGAAAGAGGAAGAAGTAGTGGAGATAAGGGACAAGGTTAAAAAAAATGAATATGGATAGAGTCTGGGCCCGGAGTCAGGAAGACCTGAATTCAAATCTAGCCTCAGACACTTACTAACTGTAGGATGCTGGGCAAGGCACTTCACCTCAGTTTCTCATCTATAAAATGGTAACAGCAGCTACCTCCCAGAGTTCTTGTTAGGATCAAATGAGATAATTATTGTAAAGTATGTATCATACTGCCTGACACATAATAAGTGCTATATAAATGTTAGCGATCATCATCATTATTATTAAAAAGAAGGAAAATGGAAACAGAGAGATCAAATGAGGAACAATTGTGTCATTACTTTAGCTTATTATTTTGTGAGCCAAAGGGCAATGAAAAGATACATGGGGAGTGTAAATAGGCTGTAACATATCAGCAATGATCACTTGAATGAAAAAAAGGGACATACAATATCAAAGACATTTTTGACAAAAAAAAAATAAGTTGAGCTGCTCAGGTTGGCAAAGAGAAGGATAAGAGGATATTCCAGGAGCTACAGAAATATCTATGAGCTATCTAATGATCTAGTGTAGACTGTCTCCAGTGTATTGAATAGATCCTTAATGAAGGAATTATGGAAAGGCCAGGCCAAGAATCTCACAGGATGAGTAGGCATGGATGGGTCATTATCTCCATCAGTAAAGAGAGTGGGACTTCAAAATATGGATATATTATTGCTAGTGTCCATTTGTGGTTCGGTTGTTTCAGTAGCACCCAACGCTTCGTGACCCCATTCGGGGTTTTCTTGGCAAAGATGCTGGAGTGGTTTGTCATTTCCTTCTCCAGCTCATTTTACAAATGAGGAAACTGAGGCAAGCAGAGTTAAGGGAATTACCAGGATCACACAGCTAGTAAGTGTCTGAGGCCAGATTTGAACTTAGAAAAATGTCTTCCTGATTCCAGGCCCAGCTAGTAAGTATCTGAGGCCAAATACGAACTCATAAAGATGTCTTCCTGACTTTATATCTATTATACCATCCACCTGTCCATACTGAACAGATTTCAGAGTACCCCATCATCAAGAAAGGGCCAAGCAGTGTCCAAAAAGGTGAACATACAGAATTGGGTCAGAGATTGTACATGTGGAAGGGAGGGAGGGATAGGGAAAAAAGAGGGTGGGCTGAGTACCCATTTGGATGGAACTACGATAGGTATAATGTGTATCCCCTGGTGGTGGTGGTGGGGTACTGAGTAGGAAAAGACTGTTGGACTCCCAGTAATTAAATCAGTCCTTGGAATCCTCAAAACATAAAGCAGATTGTATCTAATAATTTTATCCCAAGTCCATCCTTCTACTGCAATGTTATGAACCCAACCCTGTATCACATCATTATTCTCTCGCTTCCCTTCAGTCTATATTCCTGAAACTCTGTTTCGAAATCTTCCACATTCTTCTGTTTCTGTCTCCCCTGCATTCTTCTTGGACAAAAGGCAGAGGGACAACGAAAGGGATTAGGGCTACATCATCCTGAATTCAAGCTTCCGTCAGAGGGATCCCCCAATGCAGTGAGTCAGAAGGTGAAACACTGCATCTTCAGGGGAAAGCCTGAAATCTGGGTCCTTGGACCAGTGGTAGACATTGAAAGGAAAATCGGGTCATAAATCCATAGAATTATCGAGCTGGGAGGGCCTTCTGGTCCAATCCCCTCAGTTTAGGTACGGGGCTCTGAGAGATGAGATGACTTGCCCAGAATCACACAGCTAGCCAGTTAGAGCTGCTCAGATGAGAACTCGGGGCTCTGGATCTCTAATTCCATGGCAGAGATGTAAATGCAGATCGCGGGGAATTCCTTGCATCTCCACCTTCTTTTCCATAATTCTCCATATCCACTCTGTCTTGCTAGGTCTTCCTCTGAGGTCTCTCAGATGCCTTTCTTCCTCTCTGTTCCAACTGTTGTCATTTTCAGATTCTAATCCCCTCGCACCTGAATTTCTGCAATAGCCAGCCAGCTTGTCTCCTCGCCTGCCTGTTCTTCCAATCCATCTTGCACACCACTGCCAGATTGATCTTCCTTAAACCCTGCTTCCCTCCTGTTATTCCTCCGCTCAAGAGTCCTACACTGGCTCCCCATTGCCTAGTATATCAATTCCAAATTCCTCTGTCTGGCTTTAAAGGCCTTTCTTTAAAGGATTGCCTCTACTCCAAACTTGCATCTTTCCTTCCCCTGGGACATTCTCACAAACACCTGTCTAAAGTTATTTCTTGCTACTCCTCCAAATGCACCCTCCAGTCCAGTCTCACTGTTCCTAAGCACACCAGGCTCAGTGCTTTTGCTCATATCAGCCCTCTCCCTCCCACCTACTACTTCCCCTCCCCCACTTGGGATGCCTTCTATTCTTCCTTCCATATTCCACCTATCCTTCAAGGTTGGCATCAAGTCTTACCCCTTCCTGGGCAGATCGCTTCAACCTTCTGAACCTGTTACCTCATCTGGAAAATGTGGGTAATAATACTTACACTTCCCACCTCACAAGGAGTGCTGTAAGAATCAAATGAGATAATGTATATAAAACATTTAGCAAACCTTAAAGCGCTATGTAAATGTCAGTTTGTATTTTTATCTCTCTTGCTGAGCTCATAGCACAGGGCTCTGCGTGCCAGCAGGGGTGATCGATAAATGTTGACCGACCATTTGTATTTAGTCTATGGGGTGGGAAGAAGAATTTCCCTATTATTTTGGTTCTGCAAATTTAGCTCAGCTGAATAGACAATAAAAGGGACTGTGGGCTTATTTCAACAGGGAAGGAATTTAGGTTACATATATGTAAGGCACAACTTTCTCTCTGTAAGAACTGTGAAAGACTAGAACTAATTAACACCAGAGGTTATGGAATCTATTTCCCTGGAGAGCTTGGAGAACTGGACAGATATTTGCTGATCAGGTTTGATCTAGGCACAGTTCTGCCTGAAGGCAACAGTATGCTTCATGCCTGGGTGTAGCTGGCACCAGGACTGGGCTTCCTGCCTGCAGTCCAGTTATCTAGGAAGGGGATAGCACTTTCCACAGCCTGTGCAGGCCAGGGGTCTATCTCATCACAGTGAAAGGGATAGAGCTGGAAGGATCAAGGGGAGGGAGTACTGATTTCAGAGGGTCAGAGTCAGGGGGGAAAGAGGCTATTTAGGAAGCCCCAAGGATTGAGCAGAGCTGAGGAAAGCTTACAGGGCTAAGATGGAGCCTCAAGGTGTAAATGGAGACTTTTCAATAATAGTAGTATACAAATCCCTTCTATCTGTAGAGCGCTTTACAGTTTATAGAGCATTTTCATATACTTTATCCCATCCAAACCTCAAGCAATCCTGCAAAGTAGACAGAACAGGTATGATTATGCCTGTTTTGTAGGAGAGGAACTGAATGAAGGCTGTGACTTATCCAAGGTCATTATTAAATGGCAGAGCAATTATGAGCAGACAAACCTGACTTTCAGTATGGTGCTGCTTCTACTGCTTAGACTGGATATTCCTAGTCATCAGTATATTGTATATTTGTGTATGTATATATATATATATGTATGCATATACATTATATAATTTATATATCATATATTATAGATACACACAATATACATTTATTGTATATATATATATGTATATGTGTTGTGTATATATTATATACACACATATACGTGTGTGTGTGTGTAATTTTTTTCATGCAACTCTACCCCTTACCTGATAACAGATTTCTAGTACTGGTAGGGATTCTGTTTTTTCCCATGGGGAACAAACAACCAATAGGTAACTACCATTACTAGGACATGTGATGCCAGAAAGGTGTGAAAGAGCTCCATCTGGTGGTCTTCTCTGGAGGTGGCAGCTGGCAAATGGACCCAGGCGCCGACATATTGGACTGGGAAACCAGAAGACAGAAGTGGATAGGTCCTAAGACCTCCTCCAACAGGAATCTCAGCACATGCCTCATATGTGAGCTACCGCAACAGCTGGCCTCCTTCTTTCCAGATTGTCTTCCCTCCAACCCATTCTACATCAAGCTGGCAGAGGAAGCTTCCTCAAATGTTATTTTCATCTTTTCTCCCATACTCAAAGAGCCTCCAAATGGTTCCCCATTGCCTACAGCATCGAATCATTTTCCTCAGTCTATTCTTCAAGGCTATTTACTTACATGACCAAGTGCCCCCGAATACTGTTTCAGCTGCATCTCTCCTTATTTCTCAACATGGCCCCTCTCCTAGAGCCGAGCATATCTGGTTGGAGTCCTCTAGATGCATGTGTTCTCGAATCCTTCATGGATTCTGACTCCAGATCTTAGGTTAGACCACTCTCCTCCCGTGAAAACTTCTCTTAATTTCTCTACTTCCTCTATTTTATCCCTGAGGCCTGGTTGAAAATGTAAGCACTAGACTATTAGTCAGGAGATCTGGGTTCTAGTCTCAGCTCTGTCACTAATCCGCCATTGTTCTGTTTTATTCATGTGATGGGGATAATATCAATCCCTACCTAATAATAATAGATAGTATTAATATAGCCATTTAAAGCGCACAGAGGGCTTTACATACATTATCTCAGGAAACCGTATGGTGGGCATGGCATGGGGAAGGGGAGCCACATTTCTGGACCTGTGATTTCATCAGTTCAGGCAATGCTTCCATGGATTCAATTATCATCTCTATGCTCATGATTCTCTAATCAACTTATCCAGCCCTAACCTCTCTCTTAATCTTCTGATTCCCATCTCTATCTGCCTATTGGACATCTCAAACTAGATATGCCATAGACATATTAAATTTAATATGCCCAAACTGAATTCATTACCTTCCCCCCTCTCCTCAAAACTCTCCTTTCTTCTGAACTTCCTTATTTGTGTAGATCCTCTTGGTCACCCAGGCTCACAACCTAGAGTTCATCCTCTACTCCTCACTCTCTCACCCACCATATCCAATACACTGCCAAGTCCTGTCAAATTTTACCTTTGTAGCATCTCCTGGGTACAGTCCCTTCTCTCGTCTGACACTGTTACCCTGGTTCAGGCCCTCAAAACCTCACACTTGAACTGCTGCAATAGTCTGCTAGTTGGTCTCTCCAACTTGAATCTCTCCGCACTCCGGCCTATCATCTACTGTACTTGGGGAAACTGATATTCCTAAGGTATAGGTCTGACCATCCCTCCTCCTCATTACCTCCAGGATCAAATATAAAATTTTGTTTGCCATTCAAAGCCCTTTAAAACATGGCCACTTCCTACCTTTCTGGTCTTCTTACACCTTACTCTCTACTGCATACTCTAGGATCCAGTCTTCCTTGCTGTTCCTTGCACAAGATGCCATCTCTAGACTCCCGTGGGTCATTGCAAGTCATCTTGACTTTTGCTCTGCCACTGGACTCAGAACAACTTTGCACAGCTCTGCCTCACTTAAATCTAATTCACTTGCAAATCAAGACATCACCCTCCTGATATCATTGGTCCTCTTTGAGAATGAAGGACAAACAACAACGCGTCTCTAGACTCCACACACTTTCATTGGCCACCTCTGTCCCCCACATGAAATGCCCTCCCTCCTCACATCTGCCTCCTGTCTCTCCTGGCCTCCTTTAGGTGCCAACTAAAGTCCTACCTGCTGCAAGAAGCCTTTCCCAATCCCTCTTAATGCTAGTGCCTTCCTCTGTTGATTATCTCTAATTTATCTAGTTTATTTGTCATTGTTTGCATAGCTCCCCCTGTGGATCCTGAGCTCCTTGAAAGCAAGAATTGTCTTTTAGCTTTTCAGTATGCCTGGAGCTTAACTAGGTTCTTAAGAAATTCTTGTTGACTAAATCTCTGGAAATTCCTTCCACTGGATCAGAGCATCAACCTATCTGTAACTTACAGTCTTACAGAGTCACCTGGGGGCGCCGATAGTTTAAGTGACTAGTCCATAGTCAGCCAGACAGTATGTCAGAGTCAGGAGCTGAACCAAAGTCTTACTGAAAATCTGTCGATAAATTAATGCTATGCTGCCCCCCACCCCTTATTCTCTCTCCTATATACATATAAATAAACACAAATAGAAACACACACACACACTCACGCACACACACACACATGCATGAGCAGCTAGGTAGTTCAGTGGATAAAGTACCCACCTTGGAGTCAGGAGGACTTGAGTTAAAATTCTGCCTCAAACACTTACTGGCTATGTGACCCTGGGCAAATGGCTTAACCTGGTTTGCCTCAGTTTCCTCATCTGAAAATGAGCTGGAGAAGGAAACGGTAAACCAATCCAGTATCTTTGCCAAGAAAACCCCAAATGGGGTCACTAAGTGTCGGACATGACTAACCAACTAAACAACAACATATTACTCACCCACAGACATATGTGTATACACACACACACACACACACACACACATGCATATATATATAATATATATATATACGTATATATACACACATACACGTATATATATATATATATATATATATATATATATATATATATATAAAATCACAGGTAGATATATATGTGTGTGTGTGTGTATATATATATCTACCTGTGATTTTCAAATTTTGATTACCCGTCCCTACCACCTTTTTCCATAGATTATCTCAAGTTTCAGGTTTTTCAAGAGTCTTTCCCCCATCACTCTAGATTCAAAGTTATGCCACCCTTTAAGGGAAATTTTGCTATGAGTCTTTGTAACTATTGCTGTTCCATCCAACAAAATGCAAAATAAAGAGAAATGTCTTCTTTTATCCAAATTACAGTCATTCTTCCATCTAGCTCCCTATGCACTATATACCCTGCTTTCCATAGCACTAAACTAGAAAAGATCAAAGCTAAATTCAAGAGGATTCTTCTTTAGGTTTAGACTATATTAGACGTTGTCTGAGGTCCTTTTCAACTTTTCTGATCAGCTGGCATCACATTTGAGAAAAGCTGACTCAGGGTCACTTAAAGAGCAACCACTCTCCCCCTGCTGGCAGAAGGCAGCTACTACTCCTATTTAAAATAAAATCTCAAACTGGCCTTTGCAGGGGACTCATTTCAAGTCGATTCAATTCAACAAAAACTTTAAGCCCTGGGGAAGATACAAAGACTTAGGATATGTACCTGGCATTATGAACCTTACAGTGTAGTAGATAAGACATATTCAAATGACTATAATGCACAATAACATGATATGTGCATTACAATGCTATAGAAGGGGGCAGCTAGATGGCACAGTGAGTAAAGCACTAGCCCTGGATTCAGGGGGATCTGGAGTTCAAATCCGACCTTAGACACTTGACACTTACTAGCTGTGTGACCTTGGGCAAGTCACTTAACCCCGATTGCCTTGCCTTCCCCTCTCCAAAAAAAAACAAAAACAAAACCATGTTATAGAAGGGCTATGTATGATATGATAGGGAAAAGGTCATCATCAAAGGAGGGCAGAGTTTTTTGGTTAATTTAATATAATAGTTGACCGTGGTTTAAACATAAATACTGTCATATTGAACTTGTTGAAAATGTTCCTAAAATACTTGAGTATAATTTCCTGCCTTAGTAAATATAGCAAAGTGAACCTCATTTAATCATGTATGCATTCAGGTACAGACTGGAAGATAACTTGTCTAGATGTTTTAAAAGAGATTATTGCTTAGGCAGGGTTGGACTAAATGATTTTTGAGGTCCTTTGTAACTTTGAAATTCTATAATTCTATGATCTAGTATCTTGGAGAATCTTGGAGCTGTCAATAGGTCTATAGAGTATAGTAGATAAGAGGCTGTGTAAGAACGATTGATTGGGTTGCATGTTTACTGGTCCCAGTACATGCCCTTGAAATTTCTTTTCTTTTCTTTAAAAAACAAGTGTTTTATTTCAGGTTGTTTTCCCATCACTTCAGTCTAGAAAAATTCTGTTTAATGGATAGGGTTAGTGTTAGTTAATTGCAATTTTGCTGTGCTGCTTTTAATGATCTGTCTGACTGAGTAAAAAGGTTCAGTTGACCTATTCTGTTTTTCTTTGGTCCATGAGCCCAAAGCAGACCGGGTGTGGTTCAGTAGAGAATCCTGAGTTTCTGGGCTTGTTTTGGCAGTATCATAGAAACACAAATTTAGACTGGGAAGAGACTAGTCCAATCCCCTCCTTTTTACAGATGAAGAAACTGAGGCCCAGAGAGGTTAAATGATTTGTTCAAGGTAACAAAGCTACTGAGTTGGGATTCAAACACAGGTCCTCTGACTCCAAATCCAGTGTCCTTCTTAACATGCCATACTTCCTCATTTTCCTATATCTAAAAGTGGTCATAATATCACAGAATCACAGGGTTGGGAGGTATACCAAGAGCCATGTAATCCAACTCAGCTGAATGAGAATCCTTTTTACAATATACCTCATATAGCCTGAAACCTTCCAATGAAGAGAAACCCACTACCTCCCCTAATTGTGAGGAAAGTGTTCCTTTCATCAAGTTTACATCTGTAGCTTGTTCCCTGAATTACACTCCCTAAGAGCCCCTCCTCCATGTAGAGCCATATGCATGAATCTTGTAGTAGTTAGGCACCAGAAATAGTTGTGAAACACATAACAATGCCCCATTTCATCAATGGCGAAACCTTGGTGACCACAAATGGGCAATGCCACCAAATGCTCCACTGTGATAATGGCCTGGCCTTCGGAGAACCAATAAACAAAGGTCAGCATGAAAACAGCAAGAGCTCACCCCAGTGCCTTGTATCTAGTAGGCACTTAACAAATGTTTGCTTGCTGCAGGACCTAGCTGTCACCCTGACCTATAAATTAGGGTAGCAAATAAACTAGGGAACCAACCAGGGTCTAAATCTGGGCACTGATGGACTGGAGGAATCTTTAGAGGAATTTATTTTACCTAAGTTATTTCTGGATATACGCCACCCCATCAGCTAACCCTTCTGAGTGATGAGAAGCAAAACCAAAGAAACAAAACCAAAGAAATTATAGTAACAGACCCCCAAAAAGTTCATTTCAGAGAAAATTGTAAGCCTGGAGCTGCTTTTTAGGAGATATACAAAATCACAAATAGGTATTAATTTCCAGTCTTCCAGGGACAGACAACATGGCTGGGAGAACAGACTGTCTCCAGCATTTGTCTGAAAGATACAGATGGATGGACCGTAAAATTGGGCATTCAGTAAACAGTGAAAGGGTTGCACTAGATCATCTTTAAGGATTCTCCCTAAAAAGTCTGTGGTCCTATGACTCTAGGTTAAAGGTCACAGAGATGAGAACCTCAAACCTATAACATTGTTGGACAAAAGTTATTTAGTGGGTATAGTAGCAAAGGTAAGCAAAACTCTACCAGGATAGGATGCCAGAACCAGAAAGAATCTTAGCTAACATCTAATCTAATGCCCTGATTTTACAGTTGTGGAAACTGGGACCCAAAAAGGGAAAATGACTTGGTCTGGTCACAGGGAATCAGGAGACCTGTGTTTGAATCCCAGCTCATGTGACCTTAGGAAATTCACTTGCATACTCTGAACTTTAATTTCTTCATCTGTAAAATGTACCTAACAGCTTCTAGGGTTGTTGTGAGGGTCAAATGAAATGATGTAAGTGAAGTGCTTTGTAAAACCTCAGAGTGGTATGTAAATGTAAGCTATTTTTCTTTCTTTCTTTGGAAGCAATTGGGGTTAAGTGACTTACCTAGGGTCACACAGCTAGCAAATGTCTGAGACTAGATTTGAACTTAGGTCCTCCTAACTCCAGGGCTGGTGCTCTATCTACTGCACCACCTAGTTGCCCCAGCTATTTCTTTTAATGATTCTCATTGGAACCAGGAGTAGAAGAACTCAGGCTTCTTGACTCCATATTCAGGGTTCGTTCTATTATGCCAAGTTCATGATACTAGGAATGTGAAAATTAAAGCGTCCGGTCCCTATCACATAACTTGACTCTACTGCTTTTTCTAGCAGGGTTTCATATGTAGTAGATATTCAGCAAAGGGACTGTTGAACTGAACTTAATGGAAAGGAGGAAAGGCTCTTGCTATCTCTATAAACTTAGCAGTGACTGACCACACAGCTGGGCTTTGGATCCAGTGAGGAGGCAAATGTACATCGCCAGTATGGTTCCATGGATACCTGCCTCCATGGCTTCAGTCAAGCTTCCCTCAGCTGTGGCTGTATCTGCCTCCTCGAAACAGTTCCCTTCCACCTTCAGAGATGAACTTCTCTCTATTCCAACTGTTTTCAAAGACTCCTTCTGTTCCTTATGGGGTGCCCATTCCACTGGGATTTCCCATACCTTTAATTGCTCCTGCTCCACAGTACACTGACGTAAATGGGGAAGAGCCAAGCAAGAGGGTTTAAGAGGATCTGGTTCTATGATCCCAAAGGAATGAATAAGAAAACATTCATTAAGCACGTGCCATGTACTGACTGTTGTTCTGTGTTCTGGAGACACAGACAGAGAAAGGGGACATTCCCTGCTCTCCAAGAGTTCACCTTCTAATTATAACATATGTAAATGGGTGCTGCTACAGTGCAGATGGCAAGGGCCAGGTGTCCTTAGAGTACAGTGGCAGGCTGGAGGGGATATGCCTGGGGGTCTGGAAAGCATAATAGCAAGAAAGATGGTGAGTTCCAAATCCACTTAAGGAGCAATGGCAGATATTAAAGCCTGGTAGCCCACCCTCTGGGGCAGCTAGGTGTCCTAGTGAATAAAGTACTGGGCCTGGGGTCAGGAAGACTCATCTTCCTTGCCTCAGACACTTCTTCACTATGTGACCTTGGCAAGTTGCTTAACCGTATTTGCCTTGGTTTCCTCATTTATAAAATGAGCTGGAAAAGGAAATGGTAAACCACTCTAGTATGTTTACTGAGAAAACTCCAAATGAGGTTACAAAGAGTCAGATGTGACCAATCAACTACAAAACAGCCCACCATTTTACTAGAAGAATTGTAGTTGGTTTATCCAAGTGGTGTGAGTGACCATGTCTTTGGTTATAGGTGCTGGAAAGGAAGTAGTGTGCATAAGGGTAAAGGCTCTAGATTACTTCTCATGGGAACAAGGATGGACATGTCAGATCTGGTAGGAACTGGGAATGGGGGCAGAAAAGGGGAAAGTTTTCCCACCCCTCACATACAGCTCCTGCTGTGCCCTCAGGCCTCCTGTGGAGATCTAAGAAAGAATTACTCAAAACCCACAGTGTAACTCTCTGCATGCCCCCCATGCACATCCCACCATCCTTACGGTGAGCCTTTTCTTCCCTCCTCCCAAATCTGCTGAAATTAATCACCTTTCTAGCAGGCCTGCTGGCTACTATTAACCTAGTCAAACATCTGAACTGCTTTGGGTGGTCTTGTGAAGGTTAATGAGGGCTAAGACTGTCTGGGCCTCCTGGAGGTTGCTGTCACCCCTTGTCATGCCCCAGAGCCCTATTCTGGCCTCTTCCTGTCGCCGGGACATCATTAGAAATGTTAATTATTAATTATCACTAAAAGCCCTTTTTGCTGCATTGCTGTTCTTGATCTCTCTCACTATCTCTCTTTTTTTCCCCTTTCCTTCTGTAACTGGATCCTCACTCTCAAATCTCCTGCCTTTGCTCTGCTCACCTCTCTACCTGCTGCCAGGAGAGTTGGAGGTGCCCTGGGTAAAAGGTATGTGGATGGGGCAGGGGGAGGGAGAAACATCTGGCCAGTTCTCTTGGCTGCAGCATCCTGTGCTGAGCCACCACTTCTTTCTTTCAGGTAAAATCCTAGTTTTGAACTTTGAGAACTCAAGGGCACAGAAGCAGGGCAGTGGCTGGGTTTTATCAATTCACAGTATTTTTGATGAGCCTTAAATGACCTTTTCTTCACTTCACCGCAACATCTCTTTAACTTAGTATATTTCGTCTCGAATCTCTACCTTTGGTGATCATGGTCAGCCTTATAAATAGGCAGGTGAGGCAGCTGTCTTTGAGATTAAGTTTGAGGGGCACCCAGAAGACATATTCCTCTCCCCATGCAAAACTATTTCCTCTATTCTGACCCAATGCCTGGACTTTTCTATTAGAGATTCAGTTCTCTGTATAGTGAAGGCTTTCCAGTTTCCAAGAGTCTCCTAAAATAATTAAAATATCCCTGGGAAAAGTGACCTCATAAACCTTATCTCTCAACTGTTATCAATTAATCATATAACAGAGATACTAGCCCTGGGAATGGCGTGTGGGATAAACAGGAGAGAAGAAAATAGAAATGGGAAGATGCCAAAGAAAAACTTCTCTTTTATTATTTTTCCTAGGACTTCTAAATTGTAAGCTCCTTAAGGGCAGGGATTATGAATCATTCATCTTTGTATTTCTCATAGATCATAGAGCCTTGCACCTAATAGACAGTCGTAAATGCTGATTGGTTGAATGAATGATTGGCAGGGCCTGTTGATGTGCATTATAGACTGAATCTAGAAATGGTCATTAAAAACACATTTAAAACAAGGAAGAGATTTCCTGGGCTGGGGTAGGAGAGATTGTGGAGAAGTCGAGAAGGAGGAGTGAACCAGGAAAAACTCGGGGCCCAGAAGAACTACCTAATTTGTCATACCCCATCCTAGGAGTGGTTCTGTTCATTGTGTGTGTATAAATATAAATATATATATATATATGTGTGTGTGTGTATGTATGCATATGTGGATGTGTATATATATACATACCCACATACATACATGTGCATATATGTGCGTATATATCTATACATCTATACATCCATATATAGTTATAAATATGGATAGATAGTATGTATATATCCATATATTCCAGAATATGTCGATAGAATAGCTTCATTATGTAGAACCCTACTTTGTAATGTCGTCTTCTTCATGGTAAAATTTTACCTGCCCTATATCAAAATACTCTTTTTGATAAATTACACTGTCAACAAGTTCAGTGGTTGTTTTTGTGTCTCTGTTCCCAAATAGAATGTAAAGTCCTTGAGGACAGGAACCAACTTTTTTCATTCTTTTAAAAAAAAATCTTGATGGTACCCAGTACTGAATATATAGCTCAGTAGATGTTGTCTAACTTTACTCAGGCTAACATTTTTCTCAGAGAAGAAAACATGGTTATCTACTACTTATTCTGAAAAGAACTCTCTTTGACTTATTTCAGAAGAACCATAGAGTTGTAATATCTTAGAGGTAGAAAGCACCTTGGAAGGCACGTCATGAATAGCTAGCTTATAGAAGAGCCCTAACCTGTGCCAAAGGAAAAGATGAAACTGCTCCTCCCTCTCTCTGTTGCTTAAGACCCTAAGGTGCCAGGGGAAGGAAGAAGGTGATTCCCACTGAGGAGGATGGTCCCCATTATCCCCAAAGTTAGACTTTCCCAGTTCTCACCCAATGTGGGAATCCCTTCCCCAGCATCTTTAACAGGTGGTTATCTAGCCTCTATTTAAGAATTTCTAGTAATGGGTCACTCACTTTCATGAGGAAACTTGTTCCATGGATGGACTGCTCTAATTGTTTAGAAAGTCATTTCTTGTGTTGAAACAAAACTCTGCCTCTTTTAACTGCTGTCTATTCATTCTAGTGCCTCCCTTTGCAAAACTTTGGGTAATTCTATTTCCTCTTCCATAAGACAGCTCTCCAAATAATTCAAGACAAATATTACATCTCTCTTTAAGTCTTTTCCAGATTAAATATTACCAGTTCATTCAACCAATTTTCATAAGATATAGTTTCTAAACTCCTTACTGCCCTAGGCACCATTTCCTGAACACGTTCCAATAATCAATGTGCCTCTTACAATGTGGCACTCAGAAATAAACACAATAAATACAGTTGAGTATATAAGACTATTATCTTCCAAGGCTGGGACACTACAATTCTACTAATTCAGACAAAGATTATAGTACCATTATTGTCAGTCACATTACACTGTTGACATACTGAGCATATTCTTTTAAGAATTCTCAGGTCTTTTTCGCATGAACTCCTTTGGAGCCAGGGTCCCCTTATGTGGTTCTTGTGCAAATGATTATTTGAACCACAATGCATGACTTCACATTTATTGTCACAAATTTGATCTTGTTGATTTCAACACAGTATTCCAAACTGGCAACATATTTTTGAACCTTGATTCTGTCTCATAACATTAGCTATTCTTCCCAACTTTGTGCCTTCCAATTTGATAAATATACCTTATGCCTTCATCCAATTTATTGATAATAACTGAAAGGGTAGCCATTGGGTGATGAATTTTTTTCAATCATAGCATCTCATCTATCAAGCTATCTAGGGATTGCTATTTACATTAGTGGATGGCATCTCTATACTAATAAATTCATAAATGTTTGTTGTTTTCCCTCAGTAAAAGGTAAACTCCTTGAAGATAGAGACTATTTGGCTTCTGTCTTTGTATCCCCTGTGCTTATAGCAATGTGTGGCATATAGAAGCTACTTAACAAATTGCTGTTGAATTTTCTGAATGTTGAGCAGGACCAAGGACAAAGTTCTGTGGCAAGCCACCAGATATGCCCTTTCAGACTGACATGGGGTCATTAAGCAAGACTTTGGGTCCAATTATTTATCCAGCCCTGGAGCCACTAAACCATAGTATCATTTTTCTATCTCCACTGCTGGGACATCATAAGACATTGTCAAGTGTCTTTTGAAATTTAAATGCTTTCTACTTATGTCATTCTCCTGATCTGAATGAAGGAGGTTCTTATTCAAAGTGTTGCCAATATATATCTGGGCAGCATAAACTCTTAACTCTAGAATTCAAGACCCCCTACAATTTGGCTCTAATGTACCTATCCTTTTTTAGCCCATACCACTCCCATTTGCACATTATTCCCCTCATTGAATTGTAAGGTGTTTGGCTTTTTTCCAGAGAATTGTCTTTACATTCTCTACTGCTAGCAAAATGCCATGTACATAGTAGGTGCTTAATAATTGTTTGTTGTGTTGAATTGAATCACACTTATTTGTGTCCTTTGTGTCTCTGTTCCCAAGTAGACTGTAAGGTCCTTGAGGATAGGAACCAACTTTTTTCATTCTTTTAAAAAAATCTTCATGGTGCCCAGTACTGAGTATATAGCTCAATAGATGTTGTCTAACTTTACTCAGACTAGCCCTTTTCTCAGAGAAGAAAATATGGCTATCTACTACTTATTCTGAAAATAATGGGTCTCTCTTTGACTTATTTCAGAACAACCACAGAATTGTAAAATCTTAGAGCAGGAAAGCACCTTGGATGCTTTCAAAGGATGAAGAAGAAAATATAAATGTAGAGTGACTTGAACTTTCAGAAATCTCAATTGAAAAGCAAATTTTAAAAGTTGAAGATGTTATTTTGTTGAATGAATAGCTGTAGAAGCTAGATTTGGGTTTTGGTATTCAGATTATTGTAAGGAAAAAGGTAAGGCTAGCTGGCTGTTTCAGCCAGTTTTTCCAAGGTGTGGTTGTTCCTTGGTAGAAAAATCATTATAAAAAGTGTGGTCCTAAGCTTTGTAGGTCAACAGATTTGGTCAGTTCTCCCAGGGGTAATCAGGCTCTGAGGGATTGATTCACACTAAATAGACTGGTGTGGGGACTGATCAGCAAACCAGAATGCCAATTTATTAATTTACACTAAGATAGGGGACTATAATAATCATGGTGGCTAGTCAGGGCACCCTTTTCCTAGAAAAATATTGTCAAGTTCTTAGTGTCATAGGCTCATAGATTTAGAGCCATAGGGAACCCTAGAGGTCATCTAAACTGCCTCATTTTCCAGATGAGACAATTGTGCCCCAAAGAGGTTAAGTGTCTTGCCCAAGGTTACTGGCCATCAAAACATCCTGTCATTACAGCAACACTTGATTCATACCTTGTAATATGTTACAGTTTCTAAAATTATAGCTTCTTTTGCATTAGTTTACATTTAAGATTAGAGGCTCCCTGGTGAGATTGAGAGCCACTTAATCTCATTCGCAACATGTTTACAAATCATCTTTTAATATGAGTTTGTTAGCACAGCAAGAAAGGCAATGGGGCACTTGGAAGTGGGGGAGGAAGAAGGGAGCAGGTGCAGCTATTGTGCTAGAGGAGTGCACCAATGTTTCTGTCCTGTGTATTAGAGCTATGACTAGTCAGAGTATTTAAGCAGAGAGAACTGATGCAGGCATTGCCAGTTATTTATTTAGGAAAGCCCTCATAATTCTGTGGGTGCAGACAGATCAAGTCTGCAGATAAAGGAAAGAGAGGGAGGAATCAGATAGGAGATGGGAGAGGGGGTCATTGCTGTAATGAGGTGGTATAGCTGCATAGAGTGCTCTATGATCCTTGAGTATTTTCCTTCTGTGTAGGCATCCACATGCTCTGCCAGGCAGGTGTGTTGAATTCCTGGAAAACAATAAGGAGGATATACCCTGAGAATGGCCATAAGGACATTTAAAATGTGTATAACTGTGCTATCCAGCCATCTTGACGTTGTGCCTTAGGATCAGTGAAACATGGGTTCATAATAAATATCTTCTTAAGAGTCCATTCCATCAAAGGCTCATCTAAGACAATTATCGTTAGGAGTTTGGTGAGGTTGTTTCTGTATACTATCTATCCTATTTCTATATATTACCCACCCTATCCACTTGTTGAGAATTCTCAGGTGTTATTATAATCAAATATCACCTTTAAGGATCCCTTCCAACAATGTGTCTCTCATCCAGATATAAAAATTCCTCAAGATTCCTTGAAAGATATATAGACAATGAAAACTTAGTCCAGTGACCCTCTCATCATAAATATTAGGCAAGGCATAAAAGAGGGAAATGTATGCTTGCCAAAATGGTTTGCCACTGTCATGGAAGACATCCAGGACAGAACCTAGGTTGAAAAGAGATTCACCATGCATGGTGAGGTCGTCCAGATAATTCTGTTTATGAATGACATTATGCTGGGTGTTTCAATCCCTGGAGCATTGCAGTACCTTTTGGAAAAGAGCCATGACCACTCAAAAGAGTTTGTCCTGGCCATTCATGCAGGAAAGCACCAGGTTATGACATGCAGTTGAGTGGACAACCTATAGAGCTTATCCATTTCTGTATGTCTCTTGGATAGTTAAAAATAATAGCTCACATTTAGAAAGTGTTTTAAGGTTTGCAAAGTGCTTTACACATATTATCTCATTTGGCCCTCACAACAACCCTGTGATGTAGGTGTTATTTTTATCCCCATCTCACAGATGATGAAGCTAAGGAGTCAAGTGAAATAATATTTGTTTAAAAACATTTAGCACAGTGGTACATAGTAGGTGCTATGCAAACATTTGTTCCCTTTCCTTTCTCTTCAAATGACTTGGCCAGGGTCTCCCAGCTAGTAAGTAGTTGAGGCGGAATTTAAATTCAGATCTTCCTACCTTCAGGCACACCGTTCTATCTATATCACAATCTGCACCAAGTCTCCACAACTGCCTAGCTGCCTAGATAACATGAATGAACAAAGAATTGGGTCTAGAATGAAACAGGAGGAGGAGAGCCAACTAGATTAGCTCTGGGCAATTGCAAAGCTCTTTTAATGACTCTAAACTCTCCTAGAAAAGAAGGCCTGTCTTTTTAATATTGGTATTATGTTAGTATTGTTATATGGCCACAAGTCATAGAATGCTACAGTCTCTGAAGATTAAAAATGAGTGTCACCCTGAGGTCAATGGTGAGACACATGGTCAGTGTGAGCAGACTGCAGTATGTTTCAAATAAGAAATTATGAAAGAGAATTTGGGTAAAAGATTCTGTAAAAGCAATGTGTGGGTGAAAAAGAGGAACCTCTGTAGGGCTGTTAAGGCAGGATATGCCCAGAGGATGAGCGAGTCATTGATGGGTCCTGACCTACATTTCTGAAGAAGGCACGCACACCAATAAGATGATACATTCATTTGGGCATTTAGATATCCTAGTCAAAGGGATTTATCCTTTATGGGCTTGAATGCTTTGTGTCTCCTAAATCTTCATCCCTTTAGCCTGGGCTGACTCTACCCAAATATATGGACCACTGAGGAGATTTGGGGGAAAAAAGTCACTTTTTGATGCAGATACTAAGTACAAAGGGAGCTGGAAAATCTACAGTGATGTGCTTAGGGGGAAGTGTTCCTCTGCTTGAATTGCATAAGGTGTGCTGAGTTCCTCAGAGAATCTTGCCAGCTTAGTAAGTGAGGCTGGAGAGAAGCAGCAGTAGCACCACCCCAGGATGTCAGCAGCAGTACCAGATGTAGGGTTAATTTTCTCTTGGCTCTCATCAAGGCTCCTGGTGATCTGAGGCATTCAGCTCCTGGCTCCTCCTTGTTTCTGAGAACCTCTATGCAGAGGTGGAAGACAAGCTACTTATTAAGCATAAATAGCCCAGAAAATGTGCATGGGCCATTCCCATTGTTTCATGAGACATTCCTTACTGGACAATGAGCACATTAGAATGATTATCCCTATGTTCTCAGTGGTGAAGTGGAGCTTTAAAGAAACTGGGAACAGAATCTGGCCAAGTGCTATCGGTGATTCTCTGAATTAGGCACATGCCTAAAAGAGCACTGGGTTGGGACACAGGACACCTGGGTCTTAGTTCCTACTCCATTGCCAACCTTTGGCAAGTCATCTTTAGGTTCCTCTCCAGGTTTCATTATTTCCTTCTGTAAAATAGAGGAATCAAATTAGAATCATAAGATCATTAATTTCAAGCCAGAAAGGATCTTGATAGCTATCTAGTCCAATTTTACAGATGAGGAAACTGAGACCAGGAGAGATGAAATGATTTGCCCAAGGTCACACAGGTCATTAGTGACAGGTCCTCTGACTCCAAATCCAACATTCTTTCCACTGCATCATGGTTAGATAGTCTTTACCTACACCTAGCATAGATCCTTGATAAATGCATATTGATTGATTAATCTATGGTTCCTTTTTGTTAAAAAAAAAAAGGCTGTGGAATCCTAAGAAAACAATAGGATAGGGAAGAGTATTCCCAGACTGCTGCCTATCACCACTAAATGATGCTCCCATACTGCATCGGATGCTGCATTGCCTGAGAATTCTAATGCAGCTGGGAGCTGCTAGGGGGACCTGAGCCCCCCAAGTGACTTCTAAAGCTTTGTCCTGCAAGGTGACAAGTTCAGAGAAGGCATTCTGTCCTCTAGCTCAGGAGATAACCCCAAAACCCAGTAGTGTGAGATGTGCCAAGAGGAGGACCTAGTTTGCCAAAGCGTTAGCCCAGGTGTCCTGGCCTGCTACCAGTTCTGACAATCATTTTGTGCTTCCTTCAGCTGCCTCTTGTGGTTTTAACATCCTCTTGCAGCCATTCGTTCCCTATCCTGAGCAGCCATGTAACGGTGCTAGATGGAATGGTGGAATCGAAAGTCTGAGCCCAAATGGGCTTTTGTCTACTTTGAATCCTTGGTGGAAGCAGGAACTAGGTCTTGAGTCTATGGCAGGAACTATGGTCTTGAGTCTATTCTAAAAGAATCTCTTGGGACTACCATTCAAATAAGCAAATTCAAATGTAGTGTGGGCTATGGTTGAGTTATGATACTGTAATAAGCAAAAACCCTGAGTTTGGAGTTAGAGGAGCTGAGTTCAAATTCCTCCTTCGCTACTTATCACTTGTCTGACCTTATTTAAGTCACTTCAACTATTTGGGACTCGATTTCCTCATCTGTAAAAATGAAGAAGTTGGATTAAGGTGAACTCGGACTAAACCCCCTTCTAGCTCAAAATCCTGTGAATTAAGTACATATCTAACACTGAGCTCCAGTGTCAAAACTGAGATATCAATGGCCTTTGAAGGGATGTTTTTACCATAGCAATCACTGGGATCGAGCATTCTCAGAGAGGAAGAAGCAGGCACTGGGCAGATTAGTGGAAATAGGTTTTAGTGGTAGAGTTGGGGGAAGGGAAAATGCTGACAGTGGCTATGAGGCCTAGGCTCTCAAAGGTCAGAGAAGCTGAGGAAGGGCTAGGATTGTGAGGTCACAGAATCCTAGATTTAAAACTGGAAGGAACATTAGGAGCCAGCTAGTCCAACCTTTCCATTTTTATGGATGAGGAACTTGGGGCCCAGAGAAGACAGATAACTTGTACAAAATCACACATAGAGTAAAAGAACAGAACAAAGATTAGAACTCACGTTCTCTGACTCCATCCAAACCTAGCAATTTTCCTACCACCCCACTATAGCTCATGTTTATAAAGCCCTTTATAGTTTCAAACACTTCCTCACACTCCTCTGTGAGGCAGATAGTACAAAGATGGTGGTGGTGATGATGATGATTTCATAAAAGATGAAGAAGCCAAGGTTCAGACAAGTTGTTTGTAGTCATACTTCAAGTAAATAGCCATGGCAGTCTGCTGACTCCAGGCCCACTGTTCTTTCCAGATACTACATTGCTTACAATCCTCAGCCTGTTCCTTGTGTAGGTGGGAGTTTTTAGCTATCTGTGGGGTGGAAATAAATACTAGACTTCACTTTGGTGATAAGCCCAGTAGGGAAGCAGGGCTCAGAGATAAGTTCCTTGGGTTATTTCACCAGCTCCTGGACCAGAGATGGGACTTTTGAGGAACTAAGTTCCTGGAGAGAAGTGATTTGAGGCCAGTCTTGGGATGGGAGAGGGGATCTGGGCAAAGCAAAGGCCTGAATGGAGCAGAAGCAGGAGCAAGGAGGCTTCACCCTGGTTTGGGTGTATCAACGCCAAAAAAAGAGGAAGCAAATGACTGTGTAAAGGGTATCACTTCCCACATACACACATACCAACATTTCTGAGCCTTTTTCTATCCTTGAAAAAAAAATTCTGTCCACAGTCAGGCTCTATGAAGCAAGTCTGGATTCAATCAGGGCCAGATGTTCCAGGGATCTGGTTTGGTCCAAGATCCATCACCATTAATTCTAACGTTAACCCCAGGATGGACTTCAAACTGAGACTTCTCCCAAGGGGGCAGGAACAGCAGCAGGCAATTTATGGCCTTTCTGGTTTGTCTTCTGTCTAAGACTCCATGGAGTTTGCTTTCCTCTGCAGCTACAAAAGTTGCCCAAGTCCTTAGAATGACCCAAGATCGAGGGAAGGTCATTTTCAACCCCAAAACCCTATTCTCCACAATGAAGGAATATGCAGAGAGGAAGGGGAGAGCTTCAAGTGACAAGCAAAGCTGTTTGTGGCTTCCGCAAGAATGACAGTAATCTGCTCAGAAGGGAAAGCCTGGGACCTTATCCTTTAGAAGGAGAGATTAAAAGACTGAAGTTGTGACAGTGGCTTAGCTAGTGTTCTTCGCCATAGACCCACAGGGTGCCGGGGAACCAGCTGCTGTTGGAGAAAGCCAACGTGGGGGGCCGCCAATAGCAGGCTATTGAAAACAAATGGGCCGAAAAGTGATCCTGATCCCATCGATTAGAGCCAATGCTGACAGAACAGCCTAAAATGACTCACTCGGCATCAAAAACTGTAAGAAAATCAAAATCAATGAGCCAAAGTTGAACCTTATGTAACCTCTGTGGCTGATTTTTAACATCATGGCCCTCCCCTCCACCACCCAGACAAACATCCCCCACAACATTAGTCCCTGAAGCCCTCGCCACTTTGCTGAGGGTCACTCACAATGATGAGTCCAGGATTAGAAATGTCATTCATGGTCACCTTGTGGTGCACTCAAGCTCGTTATTATCTAAAGACAGCGCTGTAATTGTGGGAGGAAGGAATGGATTCACCAGGAGAAAGGGGTAGGCAGGGAGGAAGGATAATAATAACTGACATTTATAGAGTACACAAGTTAACAAAGTGTTCTGCATGTATTTTCTCTTTTGAGAAACAATCCTGTGAAGTAAGGACTTCAGGTACTATCATCACCATTGCACAGATGAAGGAACTCAGGGCATGCCCATGATCACACAGCTAGCTTCAGAGGAAGGACTTGAACCCAGGTCTTCTTAATTCCAAATGCAGCAAGCTATCTATCCACTATACCAAACTGCCTCTCCAGTAGTGTACCTAGGTCATTGAGTTCTATTGTGTTCTCATTATCTTCTAGGCTGAGGGAACCATTTTTAGCTCATGGGTAGACATCCCTTAACTTTGTCAGCTGCTCCAGAATTCTTAAAATTACTGAGTCATTTCTTGGTGGGACCCTGCCAAAGGGGTGGCAGTTATGGCAAAGGACATAATAGGCTAAGCAGCAGTCGAAGCAGTTAACCTATGAAATTTGCTGAAGTGCGGTGCTGCGTCTAACACCATTTGGGGCCATATTCAAAAGTAGTGATTATCCCTTATGTACTATGAAATGTTTTTGATATCTTAAAGAGATAGTGGGGGTGAATGGAGAGAAGAGGGAGTTTGTGTTTCTAAATCACAAAGAACTACATTAAAATTTTAAAAGAACTTATTTTTTGAGGTAAGGTAGGGTTTTTTGTGTTTGAATAAACATTATGCCCAGAGCTCATCAACTTGTAAATGTAATCTAGATCCTTATTTTACAGACGAGGAAATGACTTTGCTTGAAACCATTAGCCTAAATCTGCTCCTGTTGATCCTATAACTTTCCCTTCCTGGGAAGACTACAATTAAATTAAGGATTTGAAATCAAAGGATCTGCATTTGAATTCTGTCTTTACCATCTGCTACCTTTGTGATCTTGGGCAAGTCAAAGTCTCTAGGCCAAATTTCCTTACCTAGAAAGAGAAAAGCTTGCATTTGTTGGTGTTGAGTCATTTCAGCTATATCTGCCTTTTCATGGCCCCATTTGGGGGTTTCTTGGCAGAGACACTGGAGTGGTTTGCCATTTCCTTCTCCATCCCATTTTATAGAGGAGGAACTGAGGCAAACAGGGTCAAGTGCCTTGTCCAGGGTCACACAGCTAGTAAGTGTCTGAGGTTGGATTTAAACTTGGGTCTTCCTGACTTTAGGCCTGGAGCTCTATCAACTGCACCACCTCTAAGTTCCCTTCATTTTAAATCTATGATCCTATATCCCATATAATGGAGGAAGAGCTAATCTTCATTGAATAGTCAACTGCAATTTTAAATGCCTAGTTAAAGTAGTAAGTTTTAAGCACAGTCAAGAGATCCAAGTTCAAGTCCAATACTTATTAACTGTATCAGACAATAATTTGACAATAACCGCTCTGAATTCAGTTTCTCCATCTATGAAATGGGACCTGCTGTAATCAAATGAGAGATGTAGAAGCATTTTGTAAATTATAAAGCACTAAGGTATTATAAAACATTGTTGCAGAAGAAACCAAAACCATATGGGAGTAGGATAATTATAGCATCATCCTGCCAACTGGAGTTGTCCAAAAGATGTGAATGTTTTTATTTCATTATTTTAAAAAAATCATTTTATTCACCTGTACAACATTCCACAAATTATTAAGTATAAAAGAATAATAGCAGGATAGTGACAGTCCTTAGACTGTTTCTATCTGAACTCCATTGGAAGCCATAAAAAGAATGAGATAAGAATGACAATTGTTATCATTTTCAGGGCTGCATTGATATCTAGACAAAGCAGTAATTACTTATGTGCTAGGATTTTTAAAATGCCATTAACTTGCCTTTCTGAAAATCTACCACTGGCCTACTATACAATTCTTATCATTATTTTCTTCTAAAACATCAATTGTGTCTCTTGGAGGTCCCTGTTAAAACCCAAACAATTAGCACCTTTACCAGATTTATTGATAAATATTAGCCGGCTCATCTCATACAAAACCATGACCCTGAGTCAAGGGAGATAACATTTCAAAAGAGCAGATAAAGAGGAAATCCGTAGATAGAAGCTGATGTTTAATGGGACAAGGCTGGAGGAGCGCTTTGTTGGAGAGACCTGTGTGACAAGGTGAAGAGGACTTGGAGGTCCTGAGATGTAAGGGAGAGCCCATAAGGAGAGTTAAACAGAGTGCTACAGACAAACTTTGCTCACTCTACAATTCTACCTGGCTGAGTCTTCTTTAATATATTTCTACTTTAAAATTTGGGAGCAAGTAAAGTTGCTTATGTCCATCTGCCCACTCTCTGTCAATGATGGAGTCACACAGTGGGGGTTGTTAGGAGGGAAGAGGGAGGAGTATAGCACTGGCAATAGCTCAACAGCATCTCAGTTGGGCCACTCGGTAATTGTGGCTGGCTCCTCTCTTGCTGGCTGTGGCTGGTCCCAGGATACGGCCCCTGCCTGGGTTTTTTCCTTCAAACATGTTTAAAGATTTATTAACTCTGAGTGAATCCAGCTGATTAATCCATTCAAATCTTCCAATCAGGAGACATTCGGTGACTCTCCAAACTGTCTTGTGACACCTGACACCCCAAGAACTAGAGTCACTTCCCTTTTATTTACCAGAGTGAAATCTGCTCCTCACATCTCTCTATCAAGAACCCATATTCCTGTTCAGAAGGGTGGGGAGAGTCACATTATTACAGATATCCTAGCTTAAGAAGGTAAAGAACTAAAAAACATGGAGAAACCAAATTTCCTTGAGCCTCAGGTGCTTCTGGGGATAAAAACAACACAGGACCAACATGATCAAAGTTGCCCTGCTTAGACTTCCTAATTGCCTGTCCTCATTCCTTGATCCTATGGGTCTAACAAGTCCTAACTTTAGTAACAAGGAGGAAGACTGCAGATGGTAGGCAGAGAAGATTCTCTAAGCCAGGTAAAGATGTACATTCTTTCCTTTGTCACCTAGTCTTCATCGGCCAGGACAGCTCCTGCCTTTTCTTGATCCACTGGCTCTAATAAATCCTAACTCGAATAATGAGGAGAATGATGGCAGAGAGTGGGCAGAGAAGCTATTCTAATCCAGGTTAAGACACATACACATTCTTTGGTCACCTAGTCTTCACCAAAATGGGTGCTAGTCAGATCCCAGAGAATACAACTGCCATTTCTCACTTCCTCATCAAAGAAACATGGAGTTAGAGGTATGAGGAATCAGTGGATTCAAATAGAAGGAAGAATGGCTAGGGGTAGAAAGCATCAGCATTTGACTCTCATAGGGTGGGTTTAATCTTATGAGATTCCAGTCCTTTCTTTGGGAGAAGCCCTTGCTCTATATCTTAGAGTGGCTGCCTGAATCCTTGGTCTGGTTATCCTGAGGTTGGCAATTATCTTGGTGGAGACCTAAATGTTGGGCCACCAGAGACCAACACAAGTTTCAATAAGTGAAACTGCAGTATTTAATGGTAAAAGTCCAATCTTCTTAGAAAAGTTCCTGAAAATAAAGATTATTCACTTAACCACCCAAAGATAGCACTTATGAAAAAGGTACTTTGTGAGGAAATCAATCTTAATGGTGCATTTCACTATCCTAAATCCCTTATGCTCTATTAGGAGTGACCCTTTAACCTTTCCATAGGTCTCTACTCACCTGCAACTGCTCCAGGTAGTGAGTTCCTCTCTGTTCTCTACAATGCCAGTTATGAGGGCAGGAGGGAGCAGAGCCAACATTTCTTTAACAGCTTACTGCCAGGCCCTGATGTCACATAAGGATCATGGGCATTTAGTTACCCATCTGTAAGCAATTACAGAATCAAAGAAGGGTGAAGATATAATTCCAAAATCTCTAGCTCAAACAAAGGCAGCATTGGGATTCCCAGCCAAAACCATGAGGCCAAGAAAGGGTCTTTGAAAATAAATTTTCTACTAGCTAGTCATGTGTTTCTGGATTTCCTGAGGAAAAGATAAGCAAAACCTTAAAGCAGACTTTGAAATACCTGATTTGGTATAAGTCAATCATAATTTCAGAGTTGGGAAAACAGAATTATGATGTGAACAATGACATGTGCCTTTTGAGTACAGGTGGCTGGTGATCTACATTATAATCCTTTGGAAACAAGCAATCGTTCTGAGAACAGGGGTCCACACAGGGAAGTTATTAGTCAATGACACACCTTAAAATCTAGACTCCTAGGTTCATTGAAGGAGCCAGGTGATGGTGATTCTTATGGATAACTGTGAGTGACTGACTTTTAATAATGACATTAATTTATGTCTAGATAGTGCTTTAAAGACAACAAAGTGCTCACCTCATAACCTTGAGTGGGAGGTAGCACAAGTATTATGCCTGTTTTACAAATGAAGAAACTGAGGCTCAAAGATACTAAATCACTTAAGGATCCATTTAAAATACATGCTTTATGCAAAATTTATGCAAGCATATGGGCATTTTCAAATCTGTTCTGCTACAAGGCATTCTCAAGTAATCTCAAATATAATAAAAACCTGTCAATGTTGAATGGACAGAGAGTTAATGTAGAACTTAGCACCTTAAGGAAATTAAAGTATTGAAACTGAATATGCAACAAACCACCAAAAATAAGGTTCACATAACTAGTATCCATTGGTGTCTAGGATTTGAAATGAGGGCTCTCAATTCCAAGTTCAGGTCTTTCCATTACACCACCCTGCCTCTTGCTTTTCTGCTCTAAATTCCTCCTCCTCCTCCTTAACAAACAATTCTTGAGTTCTTATAGTGTTTGGGACACCATTCTAGGCACTGAAGATACACGAATTAGGTAAGGCCCCAGTCCTTGAAAGGCTCACTGGAGAGACAGGATCTATGCAAACTTCAATATTCTGGTGTGATGTCATCAGTGTGGATATTACCCCCCTCAATGAAGGTCATAGCCCATTCATGTCCGCCTACATTATGTGACTCTTATCTATAACCTCCCATAGATTCACCACAGTAGGTCCATCCAACATGTCAGTAGCCTTCTTTATATTCTCTTGACGTTGCATAGTTACTTGAGGGGCATATGGACCATCCTTGACTATCCCTCCCTTTTGCTACATGAACAGCTCTTCTTCTTTTCCTTTTCCTCAGTTCTACATTCCCTGATGATATCTTTCATGCCACTTCTCCTGCATGAGTCACAGAATTATAGAATTTGGGAGTGATGTTAGTAGCCATGGAATCCAGCCCATACCTGAAAGGACTCTCTACTCTAATATGCTTGACCAGTGGTCATCCTGAAGGCCTCTAAGAAGGGGGAATCTATTTTTGAACAGCAGAACTATTCGGAATTTTTATTGACATTAAATGTAAATTTGCCTGTTGACAATTTCACCAATTGCTTCTGCCCTCTCCAGTCAACCCAAACAAGTACAATCCCTCTTCCACATAATAATCCTTCAAATGTTTGAATACAGCTCTCACATTCCCCTTGAATCCCTTCTTCTGCAGGCTACGTATGCCCACTTCCTTCAAATGATCTGCACAGGACACAAACTCAAGGTCCCAGTTGCCCTCTTCCAATATTTCTGGTTTGTAATGTGTTGCTCATATCTGCCATGTGCCTCTCCTTTGCCCTTTGAATGATCCTCAACTTCAATTCTTTGGAGATTGCGGTGTTCCATGATTCACAGCCCTGTAATGTCACTGGAATAATGCACATGTATAAAGATAAATAATCATATAAGGCAGGCAGCATATGCTATGTGTTAAGTGAGTGGTCAGACTGCACTGTGTCCTTGGTTTGGACCTTTTTCTGAAGGGAACACTTCTCTAAAACCAAAATGGGGGGGGGGAAGTGACTGATTATCAGGAAGCTATCTCCATGGACCAGTGGGCTAGGGGACAAACTGCAGGTATAGATGATTTCAACAACACAGATTATTAGGAAACCTCAAGGCTGTTTGGAGATGAATGTTATATGTTCTAAGGTCTCTTCTGCCTCCCTTGGCTAATGCCTGGTGGTGAGGATGATCTCTTCCCTCTGAAACTCCCAGATAGTCACCATATGGAGAGTTATCCAAAGAAAGAAGAATCACTCTTGTCTCTGTCTTCAAAATGGAAGGGCATGAAATAGATGTTTTCCCACCCCTTATCCAGATGAGGCCATGTTTAGCCAAGGAGAAATTTATTCACAGATGGCCTGTTCTCGGGAGGCAGTGTTCTGGTCCCCTTTAACTCTAGGGAAAACTTAATCTTTTCTTGTGACTAATGGATCACTCTGCCCTGAGTCAGGATCTTTGGGGTCCACTCTAAACCCTAAGCCTTCACTGGTAGACTAAACCTATCTTGTCAGCCCAGGGTGAGGTGACCCAGAGCTCTTCTCTGTCTCTGTCTCTCTGTCTCTTTCTGTCTCTCTCTTTCTGTCTTTATGCCTCTATCTTTGTGTCTCTGTCTCTCTGTCTCTGTGTCTGTCTGTCTCTCTTCCCTATTTCTAATCTCTCTGTCTCTTTGTCACCCCCCCCCCCACACACACACCCCTCACAAACTCACACATACACAGAGTTCTTGGAGCTGTCCCTAAGAATCAGGGTTAACTTTTTAGTATCCTGGCCCTTCCTTTTTAAAATCTAATCTCCAATGCTTTCCACAGAAACTGTTAGAGGATGGTCAAAAAAACCCATGTCCCTTGAGCCCTTCACGAAGAAATGAACAGAGAGCCAGGCCTGCAATGTAAAAGACACCAAAGAAAACCTTGTCTCCCCTATTCACAGTTCAGAAGCAGTCAGTACCCAAAGCCCTGAGACAGCTCCTTTCTCTCAGCTTGTCTTTTCATTCCCTCTGCCACCTTTCACACACAGCCCTCCCTTGCACTCCATCTGGCGCAGTTACAGATGATCAGACAAGGATAAGGCGAGAGAGTCAGCCGCCCATTGTGTTTTCCCCTGAGGACTAATGTCAACCCTGGATCAAAAGTCACGTGAAGCAGTACTGGCCCTTGGGTGAGTGGAAAGAGCACGTGGCCCCCTCCAACAGGTCTCAGAGGAAAGACTGCCCTCCCATCTATCCCCTCCCATTAACTATAAGACATAGACATGTGAGCAGGGAAATGCCTCTCTTCTCCTCTGCAATATGGCTCTCTAATACTCACAGATAGCCTCTGACACAAAGGAGTGGCAGGTCAGGCAGTGCATCTATGGATAACAGGCCCAGGGGAAGAGGGCCTTCTGCTTCTCACAGGGATATGGACATGTTTGTTCCCAACTAGAAGATCCCCATGTAACACTGGAAAGTAAAGAACAGTGGAGATGGCAGGGGAGTCAGACAATGTAAGAGTTATTTGGCTTTCCATTGGTTTAAGACTCCCAGGCTTGCACCTGGGCCAACAAAATGTCCTTTCCAGGGTCAAAATGACAGGGCAGCTCATACGCACAAATGGGGAAGAATCAGGACTGATTCTGCAGTGGCCATAAATAGGAGTATGGAGAAGATTTAATACCTCAGAAAGGGGATGTGTATCTTCTATTCAAGGCAAAGGATCAGGGAGGGAGGAGATGGGTGTCTTTCTGCTGACAGCAAGGTTCCTGGTCTCCCTGCTGCATTCTGCCAAAGCATTTTTTTCCATTGGAAGACTATGGCTGGGCGTGTGATTTGATTTGCACAACTGAGACATAGTGAAATAGCTCTCTCTAGCTAGGCTAGCCTATAGGAGCAGAAGGAAATAATTCTGTTTGGGAAGGAGAAACTGAATGGGCAAGGGAGGGGACCTGGCCTTGAACACGAAGAAGAAGGGAGTACTATATAATAAGTCATTGGGTTAAGTTGAAAGGCAGAAAAAGAGGGAAGCCAATTTCATGATCATTAAGAAGAGAAGGAGGTCAGGATGGACTTTTTAGTGAAGCTCTCTAAAATTCCCAAGGCACAGGACTGAAAGGTGACGGTGGGCTTTGCCACGTCCCACGCAAGGCAGGTGCAACATATGCCAATGATAAACAAACTGGATGGGGGAGAAGGTAATCCCTATATGGGGCCCTAGGGAGGTGGAGGGTCAGTTGGGAGGAAAGCAAGTATATACCAAAAAGACAGATCACTTGGTGCCAGACTTACTGTGGCAGAGGATCAACAAATAAGAAGCTGATTCAACTCTAAGACATCTCCAAAACACTCACGATAGAAAATGCTATCCACATCCAGAGAAAGAATTTGGGAGTCAGAATGCAGATGGAAGCATGCTATTTGCTCTCCTTTTCTTTTTTTATTTTGTTTTGTTTCTTCTTTCTTGTGGTTCCTTCTATTAGTTCTAATTCTTCTTTACATCATGACCAATGTGAAAATATACTTGATATGAATGTATAAGTAGAACCTATATCAGATTGCACATCATTTTGGGGAGGAGGGAGGCATGGGTAGGGGCAAAATTCAAAACTCAAAATCTTATGGAAGTGAATGTTGAAAAATAAAAATAAATAAATATTTTTTTAAAAAAAGCTAATTTGAGTGGGAAGACTAGTTGTTATAACAGAGATTCAGGACCAGGAGGTCATCATTAGATTAAGAAAGCAACATGAAGGGAGTGACAGGGATTCAACCATATGTTGGACTCTACCTAATTCCCCAAGGCTTTCATCTTTTTATTGTGGCTGCTTGAATTCTCTATGGCCACTTGGTTCAGATGTGCTGTTAAGGTCATTAGTGGAGTCTACTGAGCCTCTTCCTGCTTGACTCAGTTATCTTCATTGAGCTCTGGGCTTATAACATATGAACATAGAATCACAGAATCATTTGGAAAACCAACAAAGCAAGGAATCTCAATCAAGCAATACTAGCTGTATAACTAGCTCTATGACATTGGTCCAGTCATTTAACCCCTAGAAGCTGTCACTTTCTCATCTATAAGATACGAGAAATTGGACTACATCGTTGTCAAAGTCCTTTGTGTTCTAATATTCTGGGAGCCTAAGTTGTGAGCACTTGCCAGCATTCATTATTTGTTCTCAGCTCAAGGCTCTATCAGGTACAAATGTTCCTGGTACAGGTTCAGGTACGGGTGGTTCTCGCCTACAAAAGTTCACAGCCTAGCTGGAGAGACAAGATATACATACATAAAGCTAAAGGGCCAAAGCCTATGGTCACATACAACTCAGCAAGCTCAGACTACATCAGTGGCAATTTCTTGGTTCAGAAGGTAGAAGTTCAACCAACCAAGTGAGTGTGCTCTGAGGTGATGGTCACAGATCTAAGAGGGAGAAGCTACTTACAGCTTTTGAGGTAGAAGGCAACCTTGGAAATTGTGACCTTGTGAAGTGGGCTTAATATTTTGGAGATGAAGGAAGAATGAAGGAAGAGAAAAACAAAAGAAAAATTAATTTTTAGAATGTTGACTTCAGTTTACTTGGAAAGCTCATTTCCATTTTGAGAAAATTGTGCAGTGCTTTCAATAACCCCAAGCTCCTTGAATCTAAACCCCATTTTTTGTCATTTAAAAAATGTTATTAATGCATTTTGTTATTAAATCACAGTCATTTCATCTCCCTCCGTTCCCAAGTGGACACTCCTTTGTAACAAAGAAAAACAGGCAAAAGGGCTTGATGCAGTGCTCATATCTGAAAATGTATACAACATTCTGCTCTGCTAACTCTCTAATTTTCTGCCATAAGAAGAGAGATATTTCATTATCTGTTCTCCAGGACCGTCATTAGATCCCATCTTTTTAATATTAGGCTTTTGGTGTGTTTTTCCCCTGTGGAGAGACAGAATGATGCAGTGGATAGAGGGCCTCAGCTAGCCCTGGAGTCAGGAAGACTTGGGTATATAAGCCCTGCCTCTGATACATACTAATTAGCTGAGTGACCACAGGCTAGTCATAACCTCTGAGTGCCCACAGGCAACTCTCTCCAACTACAAGTTTGAGATGAGCTGCCTGCATGAATCCATAGTAGGAGTTTGCATATCATCAACATATTCACGAAGTTACAGACTCAGGCTCCCCACCAAAAAAATTCTTCCCATGATATCATGTGCCTACAAATTATAAAATGCCAGAATCTCTGAAGAATCAAAATTGCAGATCCCCCCAGAGGCTTATAAGTATATGAGAGACTTACAAGTAAGCAGCAGCATATTATCAACAGAGGCAAGTGTGATCTCATGGATCTCAACAGACCTCAGAGTCCGGAAGAAGTTCAAGTCCCACTTCTGACACATACTGGTTGTTAAGACCGTGGGTGAGGCACTTATCCTCTCAGTTGCAATGGAAGTGGTGACCTGTGTGGGTAGAGGTAGTTTCCTCTATAAATGAGATCACAGATTTAGGTCTCTCAAAAATGACCAACAATGACTTATATTGAGTTGTATTTAAAAAATCACTTAATAACGTATCATGGATAAAGGAGATGGGGTGAGAATGAAGGCTAATAAGACAGACTATTTGCTTTGAAAATACCTAGAATAAGGCCCCCAGCATGTCAGGTTCAGAGGATCAGAAAGAACCTGGGAGGCCATCTAGTCCCCCCTCACTTAACAGATGAAAAAGCCAACGTCTAAGGTGATTATGTTATTCACTCAAGTTCAAATAGGCAGTTAAATATCAGAGTAGAATTTGAAATCAGGATCTCTGACTCCAGAGTCAGACTCTGACTCTGTCCATGGTACTGAGCTGCCAGTCTATATTCCCTTACTTGTATGTACAGGGTGTCCCTAAAGTCTGGACACATAGGCAAAAAATGCATATTTTGAAATATTTGGAATATTAACAGGCCTTAGTCCCCTTGACTTCTTTTTCTTGGGTATGCTAAAGGAGAAGGTGTACTCAATGAAAATCACAGATGCAACACACTTGATCGAACGCATGAAGAGTGAATGTGCTAAAACTGACCGCAACAGGGAGTTACAGCATCGAGTTCTTGTGAATCTTGCAAAGCGCATCAACCTTTGCATCACAAATGTTGGAAATCATATTGAAGATGTTATTTGTTAATATTCCAATTAAATAAAATGTTGTTGAAAATTTCATTCACTTCATTTCTTGAAAATATGCATTTTTGCCTATGTGTCCAGACTTTAGGAACACCCTGTAGGATTTATGGGAGGATAGAGACAAGAATCAAAGGATGAGAAGGTTTGGATGGGCTGTGAGTCAGAGTCAATAAACATTTATTAAGCACCTACTATGTGCCAGGCACTGTGCTAAGTGCTGGGGATTAAAAGAAAGGCATAAGACAGTCCCTGCCCTCAAGGAGTTTACAATCTAATGGGGGAGACAACATATAAGAAGATGTTGAAAGGAGGGAGGTGCTGATGGAAGTTACCAGGGAAGGTGCATGATGGAAAATGCTCTGAGGAGATGTGGGTTTGAAAGTTGATTTCATTTTGCAGAGTGATCAGTTTCTGGAGATGATGAGGTTCAGGAAACGATCCAGAGAATTCCCTGGGTGCTCTCATTAAATGCTGCAGGATTAGGGAGGAGCTCCAAGTGTCCACTGCATACACACACACACACACACACACACACACACACACACAAACACACACACACATACTCCTCTCTCTCTCTCTCTCTCTCCCTCCCTCCATCTCTCTCTCTCCCTCTCTCTCTCTCTCTCTCTCTCTCTCTCTCTCTCTCTCTCTCTCTCTCTCTTTCTCTCTCTCTCTCTTTCTCCCTCCAACCAGAAGAAGGGAAAGACTCCAGGAGCAGGAGCAGGGCAAGCTGAGGAGGTGAGAGGATCAGAATTGATTTCGTCTTGCAGAGTGATGAGTGGAGAGAATATCCACTTTGATCAACTCATAGTAGATCTACTGAAGAATTGAAGAAAGGAACTACTACAGGCAGGTGCTAGGCCTAGAGTCCAGAAGACCTGAGTTCAAATCCAGCCTCAAACATTTCCTATCTGTGTGATAACAGGCAAGTCGGTGATCCTCTCAGCCTCAGTTTCCTTATCTGTAGAATAGGGATAATAACAGCACCCACCTCTCAGAGTCATTGTAAGAATTAAATGAAATAATATTTGTAAAATGCTATATAAATGCTAGCTATATTGTCAGCATCCAGCATAAGAGTTTTACGCATAGTTTGTGCTTGATAAATGTGTGCTGAGTTGAATTTTGTTCAGTTCAATTCAATTTAATAGGAAAAAACTGATGGGGAAGCAGTATATTCAGATAACAGAAGAATCTAGTAGAATTAGAAATTACTTTAGGAAGCAATGGCTGTAATCCTCTCCTTATACTCCAGAGCTATTCTGTAGGATCTGGAGAGAGAAATTCCTGTTTCCCGCCTTATGCCTGGATTTGGAATCAGATAAAATCCTGATTCTTCTACTCACTACCTATATGACCTTGGGTAGGTCACCACACTTCTCTAGGTCTCAGCTTCCTCCTTTGTTTAAAAAAAAGTCAAGCTAGATCATCTCTAAGGTTCCTGGATCTCATGATACTAATGATATTAACATGCCAGCTGCTAGTCCACGGAGGACGGCCTCCAATTGCTTTCTGCAGGGAGTGGAAATAAGATTTAAACAGAAGACCAGGCACAGGCAGCACTGGGCAAAAGATACTCCCTTAAGTGGCTGCGATGTCATATGTGACGTTGGGCTCATAAAAGCCGGGCAGCTGGAATGTGATCTTCCACAGCTTATCCCTTTGCTCTGAGATTGCCTCCCCCATGTGCATGGTTTGCATGTTGTCTTCCCTATCAAAATGTGAGCTGTCTGGGTACATTAATTGTGTTTTGTTTGTTTGGTTGGGTTTTTTGCTTTTCTTTGCCTTCTTTTGCCTTTGGAGCAACTCGACACATCTTTGTATCCCCAGCACATGGCAGTGTCTGGCACATAGTAAGTGCTTAATAAATGCTTGTTGCTGACCAAACCTGGAAATGGTCTCTGAGCTTAGAATTCAACCATTTTGGACACTGTGTTTCATTTATTTATACATAGGAGATATAGCTCTGAGGAATCATGGGATTTAGAACTAAAAGGAAATTTAGAAACCATCTCTTTCATTTTACAGACAAAGAAATTGAGTGCAGGGGTGATAAAGTGACTTGCCCAATATTGTATAATTAATAAGTCACAAAGGCAGGATTTGAACTCAGGTCTTTTGATACAGTCTAGTGCTTTTTTTTTACTATGTCACTAGGCATCCCCCATCCTGATAGAGAGCTCTCCGCTCTTCCCACTGCCCAGAAAGCAGAGAAGCTGTGACCAACTGGGAGGCAAGAAGACAAGCTGTGTAATGATTCATTTTATACCTGGTAGCAAAATTCTAGTACTGGCCCTGGTTTTAGATATCCTGATCCCAGAGGGCCAGTGAATCAACATCATTATTAAGAGCATAAAAAAGCCCGTAAAATGAAGAAGGGTAATAAGTGTCCAGGAAATCTCATTGGCTAAACACAGAACTGCATAAGGAGCCGATCCACCTACCAGAAAGCCAGAGATGGGAAGTTAGGCTGGATTTCCTATTAAAAAATACCCACAGAGGAAGAACCAAAATGTATATAGGAGTAGGAAGAGAAAAATCAAAGAAAGAAATGAGATGCAACCAGCAAAACACATAAAAGGAAATAGAAAAACATTCTTTAAAATACACTAGGAACACGAAAAAGATAAGAGGAAATGTTTCTTCCTAATAGATGATGAGGGAAAGCTGATAAAAGAGGACACCAGAAACACAGATGCTTTTAATGTTTTATTCACTGGAAAGTAGAAGTAGCTACACACAGAATGGAAGGAAAGGAACACAGCCTGGAGACTGGGAGGGAAGCACCTGCTGAAAACCAAAGACGTGTCTTACAAATAGTGGAGAATTGTAGAATTTTCAAATTTTTCAATAATTTATCTATTTATTAAAGTTGGAAAGGATCTTAAAAAACTCTTGGTTCAACCTCCACACTTTACAGAGGCCCAGAGATGGAAGTGACCTACCCAAGCTCACATAGCATATGGCAGGACCAACATTCAAACCCAATTCCTTTGACTTCTAATCTAGAGTTCTTTCTACTATTTGACAGACCTCAGGGGCTTTCCCTATTTACAAGGGGAAAGAGTATATAAATTCAGAATTAGTAGAGTTAAGGTAATCAGAAATGAATATGTGATTGATTTTAAAAAAGCATTTATTAAGTATTTATTGTGGGTCAAGCCCTATGCTAAGTTTTGAATATAAAAACAGGAAAAAAAGCCAAACAGACTATCTCTGTTCTCAAGGAGCTTACACTCTCGTTGGAGGAGTTAATGCATAAAAGAAAATTCAGCTGCAGGGTAGATGGAAAGGCTGGAAAGGCTGAAGGGTGGGTGGCAAGGACCCGGGGTCCATAGTTTATATAAGTAGGATAGATAGATGCCAGTCTTGAGGGAATAAAGAGCACAGAGGCCAATAGCAGAATCTCTGCACCCTAACCTATAAAGATCACATATTTATTTGCACCAACTATCCCCCATGCTTAGAATGTAATCCTTCATTATCGCAGCCTTTGAGAATCCCTATTTTCCTTCAGCTCTGAGCTCATGTGCCCTCTCCTATGGTGAGCATTTTCTAATGCCCACAGAGTTCTTAGCATTTCCTCTTCTCATATCATCACATATATATTTATCTATTTAAATGTCTGATTACCTCCAGTAGAGTGTAACCTTCCTGAGGGTAGAGATTACTCTTCATCGTCTTTGTACTCCTAGGACCTAGTAGAGTGCCTCACATGTGGTAGAAACTTCACAAATGTTTCTGGAACTGGATTGGATAGATTAAGATAATTGTGTCTAACCTTTACCCTTTAGGCCTCAGTCCTTGGTACATCAAGATTCTCTAGACCCTAGATCCTGCCCCACTATTATACAATGGTCCAAAATGAGAAAGGCCCATTATTTTTCAAACCTCCCAGGTAGGCTGGCTCTCCCTCCTTCCAGGAAAGCAAAGGTCCAGCCCCCTTTATCAGTTACTCAGAAGCACAATAGATCAATAAAGTGCTAAACAGACTATTCTCTACTTCATCTTGGATACCTGAGGTCAAAGGGCATTCCCAGACATGCCACCTGACTCTTGTGCCTAGGGTTCCATTCAGGTCAGAAAGAAGAAATCTTTCGGAATTTGGTTCTTACTAATCTCTACCTCCTTGAAAAAAATAACCACTCCTACCCACCCCCAGTAGAGAGACAGAACAAGAAACATTTTGTAAAAATAGATAATACAATTTCCCCAGCCTCTTCCAAACTGTAATAAAACACCCCAGAGCACATATTTGTTACCTGGTATGGGGCAGGCCTGGAAGATACGAAAGATTTAGATGTGGTCTCTTCTTTGAGGAACTTCCAAGTTTATTCATCTTTGTATTCCCTAGTGGTGCAGTACAGTGTTACATATACATTTCAGGTACTCAGTAAAGAAAGGAAAGGAAGAAGAAGGAGGAGGAGGAGGAAAGAAGACAGGAGACAGGAAGGGAGAGGAGAGAAGAGTGATACTTTGTATTTGTACAGCATTTCAAGGTTACTTTACATATGTGATCTTTTTTAAAGCTCACAACAATCCTGTGGGGTAGATGCTATTACTACCGAGGTTTACAAAGGGAACAAAAAAAGCATAAGTGACTGGCCCAGGGTCACACAGCTAAAAATTGTCAGAGGCAAGATATGAAGATTCTAGATTCCAAGTCCAGAATTCTATCCACTGCCAGCCAGTCAATAAACATTTATCAAATGCCTACTATGTGCCAAGCACTTGTGCTAAGTGATGGAAATTCAAAGAAAGGTAAAAGATGGCACCCACTCTCAAGGAGCTCACAGCTGTCCCAAGAGAGGAAGACCAAATGGAAAGGAGAGAAGGATAGAGGCAAGGTAGAGATGGAAGGAAGACAGGAAGAAGGGGAAAAGGGAAAGGAAGGAGGAAAAGGGGAGAGATAAAAAAGGAAGGAGGAAAATGGAAAGGATGAAAAAGAGGGGAAGGAAGGTGGGAAGTGGATAAGGAAGAGAAGGAAAGAATAAAGGACAGGAGGGAAGGAGGGAAGACTTTGCTCAGAGTGTAGAGGACAACTCCATCCTCGTTCTGAATGTATTGTCTTCCCCTTTTGTGTATAGTACTTTCCAAGAGTTACCTTTTAAATATTCAATATAAATAAAGGTATGTTTGTTGTGGAATTTGTTATGGAAGATTGAAGACAAAGGGGCTCATTGGGAAGAACTTGTACAATTTTTAAAAGATGAAATTGAACCAAAGCAGTAGTAGAGTAGAGAACAAACAAGAGAGAAGAAGGATCAGTCAGACAGGGGTCAGGTTAACGAAGAGATGTAGAAAGTGAAGGGAGAAATTCTGGCAGAGATACTAGGGGAAAAGATAACATTGGACATGGTGGAGAGCTACCTAGAGTCCAGTTCAGTCTGAACCCAAGGAAAGGGCCTGATGAATCAAATTAAGGACTTTGTTTCCTCAGGCACCAGTGAAACTTACTGAGTAGAAACAAGGTACAACTCAAAATAAAAGGGACATCTCAGTTAGCCAGAAGACCTTGGGAAGAGAGAGCCAGAGCTGAGAAAATCTCTAAAACATTTCTAAACTGAATAGACTGCATTCTATGCCTATACTTGTCTATAACATAACAGATCATCTTCCTCTAAGCCACACCTTTCTTAAATAAAATTCACCTTAAGAATGTGAGCTTCTTGAACGCAGAGAACTTCATTTTTGTCTTTGTACCCCAGCACCTGGAAAAGTGTCTGACATAGAGTAGGCATTTAATAAATATTGAACTGAACTGAAGTATCTACTGTGTGTTGGGCGCTATACTAGATTCTAGGGATACAAAACCAAAAGAAGTAAATAGTCCCTTCCCTCAAGAGTGGTGGGATTTTATTGGGGGAAATGTAATATGTAATGTTATCTTGCCATTGCTAAGGATATCAGATCAGGACAGTGCAGAAAAATGCCTATGGGTTTTCAGGCAGAGGTCTTTAAGAGTTTTGCCCTTTCTTGATCTTCCTACCTCATACCAGGGAATTTGCTCTAACTCTTGGACAAAGGGGAAAGATAGAACTGATAAACCTGCCCACCTAGCTAAAGGATTGTGGTCTGAATATGACTTCCAACCATGAAAGCAGGACAGGGTCAAGAGCTACCCTGAAATGCAGACAAGGGGGAATAGAAGCTAGAAAAGGAAGCAGGCCAGCTGAAAATGCAAAGCACTGACGTCTAGGATTGGGGCTGTGTATGTGCAAATTGTAGTTGAGGTATATTGGAATGGATAAAATGTTTCCAAAACTCAATTTCTGTTTTGCTCTGACTATAGACCCACAAGCCCACAAGAGGTGATTTCTTCAAATGTTTTTTTTCCTTTACCTCTCTCTCTCCCAAAAGTGTTTGTGCTTCTTTGCTAAAACATATCTCTATCTCCAAACAATTTATTTATCTTTCTGTTTAATTTATATTTTTCATGTTATAAACATGGCTAACCATTGAATTGTTGATAATTTTTTATCCTTGTTCAAATTCATCAAAGAGGGAATGTAAGACAACAGGGAGAGAGAGAGAGAGAGAGAGAGATTCACAAATGTGGTATTTTGCTAGAATGGTTTCCTGGCTGGGTGCTCGGAGTTGTAAGAAAGTTATTGATCTTTTCTTTCTTTTTTTTTACAACATCACAGAGAAGAGAGAAAGAAAACAGAAGTTAGGAACTCTCTCTAGACCAGGGGTTCTTAATCTGGGATCTGTGAATTTGATTTTTTAAAAATATTTTGATAACTATATATAACCATAACAATATAATTAGCTTCTTTTATAATTCTCTGTGTTTTATTTTATATGTTTAAAAATATCCTTCTGAGAAGTCCATAGGCTTCAACAGACTAAGGGGTCTATGACGCACAAAGGTTAGGAGCCCCAGATCTAGTCTAATCCCCTCATTTTATAAATGAGGAAAAGGCCTGTCATTCCCAAAGCTAGAGATATGTGTCCCTCTCCCAGATATTCCCAACATCCCTTAAATAACCCATTATGAATCTGCCATCCATGGATTTATTAAATCCTTGGGGTTTGTACCTGGTAGTGTGAATGGATATGAACAGAGACAATGAATGAATGACTGGAGGATTGTCATTAAGACTAGGTGGGTTGATAGTAGAGATGGACCCTTCACCACTTTCCTTCCCATTGTTTCTCTCGTCCTGGTTTGAAAGAACAACTACTCACCTGAGGGGAGTTGCTGAGGGAATGACTAGGAGATGTAGCCCAGCCACATAAGAGTGGGGATCTAGTAAGAGTGAATTCTGTTCACTCATATAGCACCACACCATTCACATCACTGTTACACATGTAAACTGATAAATTAATATGAGACAATTTGAGGAGAGAGAGATTGGAGAAAGACTTCTCATAAGAAGCAGCACTTAATTTGATCCTTGAAGGAAATTAAGGATTCTGAGAGGAAGTGGCAGAGTGTGTTTCAAGCATGGGAAATCGCCTACAAGAAAACATGGAGCTAGTCTGTCAATGTAATCTACTGTCTCTTTAAGGTTTGTTGCTGAAAGTCTCTGCTCAAAATTCTAAGAGAAATTCCAAGTCTGAAAGACAGTTGCTGTGGGTTCAGGGTGCCTGAGAGTTCTGAGGCAAACACATGGGGTGCTATTATAAACAAGGGAGATTTGGGCAACAAAATGACAGTGTGACTATGGGACAAACATAATTTACCTGATTACAGTCTGAACTAGAAAAAAGAGAGAGACGTGAAGGGATAGATTTCAGTATGGTTTTCACTAACTTCAAAGATGGAAATAGATTCTACAGTTGCTTCTGAGAAGGAGGTCTAGATGAGCTGAGGAACAGATCAGAGGCAAAGAATTGTAGAAGTCACTCAGGGTTTCAAGTAGTTGATGTGTTTACCAAGAACAGGCATATCAGCCTGGCTTAGCTATGGATACAGCAAATCGATACAGAAGATCAGCTCTTCGAGGAACTTTGATAGCTCCGGAGACAGAGAGAAGACATTGAGGTTTATAGTTCCAGGGTTTTGAGTTACTCTGAGCACATGTTTTCCTCATTCATAGGCCTGCCTGGCAGGTTCCAGTGTATGTTCACTTTTCCTTAGATACTGGGCTCCTTGGTAGGAGAGCGTGGCCTAGGTTCATGTGTAGATTGTGTTGTATTTGTGATTTATGCATTTGCTTTAATACATGACTGACAACCTGTGATGTTACTTTTGGTTTATTAAGTAAATGACTGCGTTTAAGAACTGAAAGGATCACTGTAAGTAGATAGTTTTGTGTATAGAAATGTATTAGCAGTAGAGTGGTGGATAGAGGGAATATATTCCCTCACAACAGGATTATACAGCTGGCATTTATATGGCATTTTGAAGTTTACAAAGTGTTTTACAAGTATTATCTAATTTTATACTCACAATAAACCATGGGAGCTAGGCGGTACAATGATCCCCATTTTACAGTTGGGGAAACTGAGGCTGAGAGAAATGATTTGTCCAGGGTCACTCAGCTAGTAAGTATCTGAGGCTACAGTTGAATCAAGGTCTTCCTGACTCTAGGTCCAACATTCTATCTAAAGCACCTACTAGTTGTGTACTCTGCCACCTGTGACCCTTAGAGAATTTGAGTATAGCCATGTTTGTAGTGGTCCTTCTCTAAGAACCTAGAAGTACCAGTGTGAGAGCATATTGGAGCAAATGACCCAATTCAAGGTCCACATGCCCATGTGAGAGGGGTAAGGAACTATCAGCAGGATGAGGAGCCACCCGTTGCACTTGTTACATCAAGTTCACATCTTGACTGGAACATAGATGGTTAGGAAGACAATTTGTCTTGGACATGTAGCGTTGAATCAAATAAACTGAACCAGGGATGGGGAACCTGCAGCCTTGAGGCCACATGTGGCCCTCTAGGTCCTCAAGTGTGGCTCTTTGACAAAATCCCAAGAAATCAGGATTCAAAGAGCCACACTTGAGAGTCTAGAGGGCCACATGTGACCTCGAGGCCACAGCTTCCCCGCTACTGAATTCTGCATTATTTTTAGAAAGCAAGTCTATTAGAAACACAGATTTATTAATTTATTAATTACTTGGAGGATTATCGACCAGCCTGGATTTCCCAGTGTTTGTTTCCTAACAAGTTTCCTACAGAGCTGCATTCATCTTCTTAGACAACTCTCTCTTTCCTTCCTGTTCAGAATTGTTTCTCTTTGTGTCTTAAAAATTTCATTCTTCAGAGTTTCTCATCACTCCTGGACTGACTTCTATAAAATTTTAGTCCAAGATATCCCACTTATGCTTTATCTGAACCATTTAGAACCTGTTTTAAAATCTAGGGTTCACATCAGACTACTTTCCTTTCCTTATCAGTCACATATTCTAAGATTGGGTGGTCACTTTCCCCCCAAGATTCCCATCATTTCCAACCAATTCTTTCTTATTGATGCAGAATAGCAAGTCCTCTCATCGGTGTCTCCGCCTTTGAAGAATGAAATTATCATTAGGCAAGTCAAGAAACTATTAGCTTTATGCAGAGAGAGAGAGAGAGAGAAAGAGGGAGTTACAGCAGATGCCTGGATAATTGAAGTTTTCCATATCTATTCTATCACTCTTTCATGCTGTTTCCTAAACCCCTCACATATTCCCTCTTCCCCTGGGTCTGTAATATACACTAATGATAATATAACTTCTGTTTCTATCCCTGTTGATTTGTACCCAAATGCTCTCCATCTTTTATACTCTGATTCCTGAATTTCCTCACCAAAGAAACATACATTGCTATTTCATGTTTTCTCCACCAACTCCTTTTACCTATCCAGTTTCTTTTAGATAGGTATACCCTTCCAGAGCCATATTCTATAGGGAGATATCAAGTAAAGTCATGGAACACAATACACCCTGGGGGAGAGGAAATGAACACACACACACACACACACACACACACACACACACAACTCTCCTGGTCACCTTCCCGGGGGTTGATATCCTAGAGATGGAGAGATAAACCTGAATCAGGGAAGTCTCCTAGGGATCCTGACACTGTAACCTCACCCTTCCTGAACCACAAAGGCTCATCTAACTCTGAGTTTTCTTCCAAAGGCAGTTAAAACTGCCTACAAATTTCTACAATTGTGGCTGGTCTCTAACTACCAGCAGTGAGGTCCTTTCTTTCTTCTACTTGAATCCTCCACAATTTGCCACCCCCGTATCCCTATAATGATGGTGCAATGCAGCTTTGGCTGTGAGTGACTTGGTGCTGTTCCTTCCAAGAGTGCTGACACAACTCATAAGTTCTGAGTGTCCCTATCCAGCATTCTGAAAGTTAGCCCCTATAGGCACTGGGTCTTTTTTTGTCCCTTATACTTCTCTGTGACATTAGAACCCAGCACAGTGATGTACACATAGTAGATAGTCAATAAATATTTGTCGAGGACAATAATGTGGCTGTGTTCTTATGGTCTGAATTATCACCTCTATGCAGATAACTACCATAACCCTATAGCCAGCCCCAACGTTTCAGTTCAATTTAACAGACATTTATCAAAAACCTACTCTGTTTTAAGACATTGTGGAGTAGTTTAGGCACTAGAAAACTAGCATCAGAGAAGTAATCAGTCTCTCAGGACTGTTCTCTAGTATTGAGATCGTTCTGTGGTTCCATTCCTCTTAAGGTATAAGTATAACCCAATGTACAACTTATATTTACTGAAGGATATGCTATAGTGGACCTAATCTTAAGTGAATGGAGAGTTCAGGGAATGTATCTGCTGAAGGTCTTCTAAAGTGATTCCAGGTAAGGGACATGTTCTGCCCAGGCCAAAGTGTATCTCATGCCAGCTGCTGACATGCCCACATATGCTCTAAGGTCTGTGTGTTCATAGGATGACAGGAGCTGGTTCAATTGTTCATTTCTGTTAGTTTTTGCTCCTTTCTGGGTGCTCTAAGTGAACCTCACTTCTGCAACTCTGATTTAGGCTTCCCATTGTTTTAATGAAGATTTTGGAAGGCTCACCTCATTTTGAGGTCTATGTCTTGCAATTCAGAAGGGATTACAATTACCTGAGAAAGCTAAGGAGGGAGGGAGACCCATGGCCAGCCTTGCAGGCTTATCATATACTTCACATACATATATATGACAATAATATGACAATAATCAGTCCCCATCTGCTTATATGGCTTTGTACCTAGTCATTTATCTATACTCATGTAACCCCTTGGAGTGGGACGTCTAACATAAAGGCAGGGGGTGACTTAACAGTTTTTGAATTCAATAGACAAGCAAAACAAAATATATTATTTTATGTTCAAATACTCAAATGGATCTGTGATCCATAATCTTACTGATATGGGTATTCCCTCGAGAAATACATATTACAAACCATTCAAGCCTATATTACTCTTGTCCTGTAGAACTCTTGTACATGTCCATAAGTCTGCCATAAAGTGTTCACCCAACATCGTGGAGACACATGGCTATATAAAGATAGAGATCAGGCAGCATGGCATTGTGAATGGAGTTGTGAATGCAGGATCAATGGGTAAATATCTCTGATGTATACTCACTGTGTGTCCCAGAACAAGTCATTTAACGTCTCAATGTCTAGACCAACTCTCAAAAATTGTAAATTGCAGAATAGTTGCTGATCTACAGTGATGGAGGGAGTTTCGTCAGTGGGAGCTTCCTATATCAGAGATGTCAAAAATGTAGCCCATAGGCTTTCTGAACTAGACTAAAATGAAATTGGGAAATATTTAACAAACTAAATAAAAATACAATGGAACACAGATAATGTTAATATGTGGTTTCCTAAGTCAATATGCAGGCCACAGGGAACTTTATGGTTTAGCAGCCACTTTGGACTTGACTTACTCTGAACCCTATCCTAATGAAATCTCAAATCTAAACATATATGTTTGTGTGTATGCCTTGGGGAACAAATTATACCTCAAATGAGTACTGCTAGTAATAAGTTATAATCATATATACATATATGTATGTAAATATACATATTTATATGAATGATTATAACCAATGACTGGCTTAACAGTCGTGCATTTGAGCTGTAATTTTCCCCTTCACTCAATTCATACTGTATATATACTCTTCTCTGTTCACAGTATGCACTAGCTCTATATCTACAACTGCCTGGCATGCACCTCGATCCAGATGTCCAGCCAGTATCTCAAAAGCAACATATCCAAACCTAAACTGTTCATCTTCCCAACTGCCCTATTTCTTTGGAGGGTACCACCATCTTTCCAGCTATTCAGGTTCAACCACCTTAAAGCAATTTGAACTCTTCTCTCTCTTCTCTCTACCTCACCCTTTACATCCAATCAATTGCCAGATCTTATTGATCCTGACTCCACAAGACCCATCACCCCTGCCCCCTTCTCTCCATTCATACTCACAGATCAGACCCTCAGGTCTTCTTCCTAGGACTATGGTAATAGAATCTTAACTGATCTCCCTGACTCCAGTCCTGCCCCTCACCAATCCAGCTTTCACACAGCTACCAAAAGAGTTTTCCACATGTGATCTCTTAGCCCAAATAGGCTGACAGTGATCAAAAGAATCTTCTTATACACAAATCTTCCCATGTCACCCCCCTAATTAAAACCCCTTGGTAGCTCCTTATTGTCTATAGTATAAAATACAAACTGGCATTTAAGGCCCTTCATAGTCTAGCTTCAAACTGTCTTTCTAGTCTTATTTCATAGTACTCCCCCTTCATGTGCTTTGCCCTCTAGCAAAACTGAACCACCAGCTAGTTATTCCCCAATTTCAACCTTCCATCACTTAGATATATTCACACTGCTCCTGGAATGTATTTCCCTCTTTATCTCTGTCTATTGAAATCTTTCTCTTTCTTCAAGGTTCAGCTCAGGTGCTATCTCCCTAAGGTATCCTTTCCTGGTTACCTCTGCTGGGTAATGTTGTCTTCCTCCTCAAATTTTCCTAGGGAGTTTTGCTCGGATCTCTCCTTTGCTCCTACCACACCCTCACTTGTATTATAATCATTTGTGTTTAGATCAGATCCTCCTTAGCAGATTGTAAGTACCTTGAGGACAAGAATCATGTCGGTTTTCATTTTTTCTATTCCCCAGGATCTAACATAGCTCCTTGGACAGAGTAATACTTAGGAAATATTGAATCGGTGACCCACTACGGAGAAGAGGTGTCACGAAACCACTTCAAACTCCTACTTAAAGACTTTGTTACAGTTCTGGTTTAAATATGAAAGAGATCCTGGCCCTTTTAAAAAAATTTCTGAGGTATAAGCTTGGATTGGGAACTAGAAGGCAGTCTGTTTCAGAAAGTAATTTGTACCTCATTATTGGGGAAATTCCTATGCAAGAGATGCATGTCTCCTTCCAGCCCCCACACTGTTTACCAGCCAGCTGTTTTTGCTTAGCTTCACCTGTAGGCCTCCTAGCCAGACTCACTTGGGATTAGCTCTTAACAGGCTGAGAGGAGAATAAAGGCTACTAATGTCAGCTTAATAAGCTACCCTCACGTCTGTGTTCTTTCCATATTGTTGTGAACTTTCCCACCTGCCTGGCTGGCTCCCTCAGTTCCTATAGGTCTGATAGTTCTGGCTTCCCAGTTTATCTGATGATTCAGGCCCTGAAGCTCACCTGGCTGCTAACAGTTTTTATGGATTCTCATGCCCTTCCCTACCTTTTAGGAGAGAGACCCTGTAATATCCTATTCCTGACATCTGCCTTTGATTGAATGCAGAGAGTGCTGGGCTTGGAGTCAGGAAGACTTCAGTTCAAATCCAGCCTCAGACTCTTGATTGCTGTGTGACCTTGAAAAAGTCACTTAGCCTCTCTTTGCCTCAGATTCCTCATCTGTAAAATACGGGTGTGTGGGGGTGTGGAGGTGGACTGCATGGCCTCTAAGGTTCCTTCCAGCTCTAAATCTATGATCTGTCATTAATAGGTCCCTTGTTTTTGTTTGCTCACCTGGCCTTTGATCTCTGGCCTCCCATGTTTAAAGCTCACCTTTACATTCAACCTAGTGAAGAACATTAGAAGAAAAAGGTTTCCACAGTAACTGGCAATCCATGTATATGTTGTTGAGACGGGAGATAGTTTATCACTGGGCAATAAGAAAGCATTGTAGGCTCTGAAGCAGAGAAAGGATGGGATGAAAATAGGGTTTCAAGAATATTAATCTGGCAGTGATATACAGGATGGATGGATAAGGCAGAGGCTGGATGCAGGAAGATAGGCTCAGAGGCCATTGTAATTCAGGAGTGAGGGGATGAGGGCCTGGGCTATGGTGGTAGCTGTAGGAATGAAGAGGACGAAGGTAAAATGAAAAGAGATTTCATCTATGTAAACAAACATTTATTAAGCATGTACAATGAGCAAGGCACTGGGGAAGATACAACATTTAGATAAAAACATGCTCCCTTCCCTCAAGAAGTTTACAATTTAAATAGGCGGATAAAAATAGATAGGATGACTCAGTAGTGAGTTATCAGTTAATTTCAACATTTATTAGACCATTTATTTTAAGAGAAGTCTGGGAAGGGGAGGGGGACATGACAGTTATCTTCTGCTATTTGAAGGGATCTCATGTGAAGGAGGGGTTCGACACCCAGAGAGCCAAGTCAAGACCAGGGCGGGGGGCGGGGGGTAGATGTTGCAAAGAAGCCAATTTAAACTTGATTTCAGCAAAAACTTCCTAAAAATGAGGGCCATGCACAAGAAAAATGGGCTGCCCGGACTGGGTGGTGGATTACAAGACTGTATAACCATTTGTCAAGTATGTGCTAGTAAAGGGGGTGGAGGGAAGGGAATTAGCATTTTCATAATACCTATTATGAGCTAGGTACTTTTTTTTACAAATATTTTATTTGATTTTCACAACAATTCTGTAAGGTAGGTGCTATTAGTAGCCTTTTATAGTTGATGAAACTGAGGTAAACAGAGGTTGTGACTTGCCCAGGGTCACACAGCTAGTAAGGTCAAATTTTAACTCAGATCTTCCTGACTCAAGGCCTGGTGCTCTATCCACAGTACTTCCTGATTCCTTTTTTGACATGGGTTGGATTAAATGGCTACTGAGATCCCTTCCAATTCTCAAATTCCATCATTAAGTTCCTTACTACATGTAAGGCACTGTGCTAGATACTGCCTGGGGATACAAGGGTGAAAACATACAATATATTATATGATAAGTGCATTAGGCGACTCTCTAAGATTTTAAGCCGCAGCCATGGTTTGCATTGATGGAGGTAGTTTTCTTACCTGGAAATTCCCTATATTAATGAAATAAAAGTTCTCTCCAAAAAGAAAAAGTACATTAGAAAGTTAGAAGACAAAGAACTTTTCTTCAAAAGGAAGAATAGATAGCACAGATTTGATATAGGGGATAATGAGAGAGAAGAGACAAAGACGATGCCAACCTGGAAGACTGGACACAACAGAAATAGAGTGATTGTGGAAGGGAGCCAATAGTCCAGGGCCAGATGCCAGAGAGGCCTTATCATTGGTTGAGGTGGGAGAGCGAGGATGGAAAGGGCTAGATATAGAATATCGTGAAATAAGGAAAAACGTTGTTAAATCTGAATCTGGGGTGAGCTGGTCTCTGATTGGCCAGGAACTTTGAATTTTATGGGTCAATTACCCACCAGGGCATGGGGAAGAAGAAAAAGGAAGAAGAAGAAGGAGGAGGAGGAGAAAGAGGAGGAGGAGGAGGAAGAAACAGCCTTACATATATTATCTCACCTGACCTTCACAACAACCCTGTGAGTTAGGTGCTATTATCATCCCCATTTTATGATAAGGAAACTGAGGCTATCAGAGGTTAAACGATTTACCCAGGGTCCAAGATTCAAATGCAAGTCTTCTGGACTCAGAGTTTACAGCTCTATCCACTGTACCACCCAGCCAACCCCTTACAAAATGACCCTGACCAGATTAATTCAAAATGGTTTTGGTAATATAGAAAAGTGAACTGAAAGTAACAGAAGTAAATTTAATACCACAAAGAAGAAAAATAAGTTATATAAATAAGAGCTAAAAAAAAAAGAAGGGGGATGCCTGGCTATCAGTGAGTTGAGCTGAAAAAAGCCTAGAGATCCTAGTAGTATCAAAGCTAATTTTGATCCAGGAACTAGCGTTGCCATGAAAAGGCTAGGCGCAACATAGGGACACATCACTGAGACTAGAGTGTGTTGGAATAGGTCACTATATGGACAACAGGCCACCTGCAATAACAAGTGACCTACAGACTTTAAAACTGCCAGCCCATTTTTACATCCCTCAACAAACATGTATTAAGCACTTACTTCATACTAAGCCCTGGGGATACAAAGATAAAGCAAAAAAAAATGGTCTCTGCCTTCAAGGTGTTTATATTCTAACAGAAGAGCTTATATCAATGGTGGCCACCTACATGAAGCAGCATCCTTCTCAGTAATCCATTTGGCCATATGCCAAGACCTGGGTTCCTGTTGATTAACTGGAAGCCACAAATGTTGAGGCTTATACTGGGGCTGACTTTGAAGGCTCGGGCCCCTGGTAGCTTAAGCCCAGTACTAGAGTAGAGCAAGATGACCTCATTAAGTCCAAAACAGAGCTGTTTCAAGGGATCTTTACTGGGCCATGCTATTTCTTGTCTGCTGCCCTTAGGGTAATGAGGACATCCGGAGTCCCTCAGAAGTTGATCAGAAATCCCAGGGGACCTAGAACAGTGCTCATCCTCCAGGAGGAGAGAGAGAGAGAGAGAGAGAGAAAGAGAGAGAGAGAGAGAGAGAGCGAGAGAGAGAGAGAGAGAGAGAGAGAGAGAGTCTGTTCTGGTGTGCTGAACGCAGCAGAAAAGGAAAGCAAAAGGAAAAGGGAATTAGCCATCTTGGAGGGTATTGAAGATTTCAGAGAATGCTCTTTCAGAAAGGTGAAGCAGTAAAAGCTGGGACACAGAAAGAATCTGAGATAGTAGGACAGATCACAGATCTGTTGCTTGAGCAGTGAAGCAGAGAAAAGAACCAAGGTGTCAGCTGAAAAGATGTGTGGGGTCAGAAGAGGAGGTGTGGCAGCAAGCAGCCGGCTGGTTATTAGCTCTTGCCCCTGCTGCCACCTCCGGAGGCTAGCAGGGAGAGCTCGCCCTTGTAGTTATGGCCTTGTGAATGTAACTCCCCTCGAAATGCCTGCACTCCTCCTCTTCAGGAGTGAGCACACCAGCCATATGCTGGCTAGCTCTCTGCAGGCAGTGAGATAACACTGGTACAGATTCCTTACAAGTAAGACCAGCAGGTACCAAGAATATATACTGAATCCAGCTTGGAAGATGACTCTTATCAGTTTCCTCTCTTCATCTGGATACATTCATCCATCAATTCATTTGTTTGATACACATGTATTGAGCACCTACCATATACAAGGCACAATGAGATAGTGTGGGTGCAAGGGGAAAATACAGAGAACAAGACAGAATTCTCCCTGCCTTCACGGAGCTTACAGCCTCATAGGAGAGAGATGAGACATTGCTACCATTTATATTGAGTCTTAAAGTTTTCAAAGTGCTTCTTATATGTTATTTCATTTCATCTTCCCAATAGCTCTAGGAGGAGGGTGCTATCATTGTCCCCATCTCAGAGGAGCAGGAAGCTAAGGCAGAGAGAGATTCAAATCACTTGCTAAGAGTTTGTCACATGGCTAGTCTGAAGCAGGATTGGAATCTAAGTGTTCTTGACTATGGAAGTGCAACAAAAAGTTTAAAGGAAGGAGAAATCACTTTTTAAAAATTCAGTTTTATTTTATTTTCAATTCCAAATTTTCTCCCTCCCCTACCCATTGAGAAGGCAAGAAATACAAAACCTATTAAAAATATGAAGTCACACAAAACAAATTTCCGCACTGGTCATGTTCCACCAAAAAAAGAATGAGGGAAGGAAGGGAGGGAGGGAGGAAGGAAGGAAAAAAATGTGCTTCAATATGTACTCTCAGTCCATCAGTACTCTACCTGGAAATGGTTAATATTTTTCATCATGAGTCCTTTGAAACTGTGGTAGGTTATTGTGCTGATCTAGTAAGTCTTTCACAGTCTACTACCTTTACGCTATTGCTGTTATTGTGTAGATTGTTCTCCTGGTCCTACTTACTTTGCATCAGTTCATATAAGTCTTCCAAGGTATTCCCCATCATCATTTCTTATGGCACAATATGTTCCATCACTCATACACCATAACTTGCTCAGTGATTTCCCAGTCGATGAGCATCCTCTCAGTTTCCAATTCTTTGCCACCACAGAAAGAGCTGTTATAAATGTGTTTGTACGTATGAGATATTTTTTCTTTCTCTGATCTTCTTAAGGTACAGCCCTGGCAGCAATATTTCTAGATCAAAGGGTATGCATAGTCTAATGTTTTTGGTCATAGTTCCAAACTGTTTTCCAGAAATGGCTAGACTAGTTCACAGCTCCACCAACAGTGCATCAGTGTACTTGTTTTCCCACATCGCCTCCAGTATTTGTCATTTTCTTTTTTTGTCCTCTCAGCCAATCTGATGGGTATGAGAACTGTTTTAATTTTCATTCCTCTAATTATTAGTGATTTAGAGCATTTTTCATATGGCTATTGATTAGTTTGAGGAAGAATACTCTGAAAATTGCCTATTCATATTTTGTGACCATTTACCAATTGGAGAACGACTTATTCTTATAAATTTGGCTCAGTTGCCTATACATTTTATAAATAAGACCTTCATTATAGAAACTTGCTGCAAAGATTTTCTCCCCATTTTCCTGCTTTTCTTTTCATTTAAGCTGCATTGGTTTTGTTTGTGTAAAACCTGTTTAATTTTATGTAATGAAAAGTACCCATTTTAACTCCAATGAACTTTTCTGTCTCTTGTTTAGTCATTAACTCTTTCGTCCATCCATAGATCTGACAAGTGATACCTTTCATACTATACTAATTTGCTTATGACAGAAAAACACTCTTCATATCTAAATCATGTACCCATTTTGAGCTTATCTTGGTATATGGCATGAGATGTTGGTATGTTGACATATGTTGCATTATACAGACTGCTTTCCAGTTTTCCCAGAAGTTTTTGTCAAATGGTGAATTCTTGCCCCAATATATGGGATCTTTGGCTTTATCAAATGCTAGGTTACTGTACTCACTTACTTCTGCATATTGTGTACCTAATCTGTTCTATTGATCAATCACTCTATTTCTTGTCTAGTACCAAAATGTTTTAATGATTACAGCTTTGTAGTATAGCTTGAGATCTGTGGGAGCAATCACTTTCATGTTTAGGAATTAAAGAAGGCATCATGGAGGAGGTGGCATTTGAGCAGAACTTTGAATTCTTTTTATTTTGTCTTTATGTCCCCAGTCTCTAGCATCATGCCTTACACTAGAGGATTGGAGTAAGGATTGATGGGTGATTTCGTTCAGTTTTGGGAACTCCTAGGAGAGGACACTCATCCTGCCAATGTAGGTTGGCACCCTCTCTGAAACTTATAGTCTGAGAAAGTTGCCTAGAGCATTGAGAGGTTAGGCTTGCCTAGGATCACACAGCTAAATTGTGTCAGAGGTGGGAATTGAACCCAGGTCTTGGCTTGGCTGTTTTTCTATCCACTATGCCATGCTGATTGCTGATGTTTCTTGCACATAATTAGCACTTAGTCAAGGGATTGTTGGATTGATTTGGATTGGGCAGGAATTGGACAAGAAGTTGAAAGGGTTGAGGAGGGCAGAAAGAACAATGTAAAGAGAAGCCTGGCAGAGAGAAACAAAAGGCATGTGCAGGGAACAGAAATTCCTGTTTCTTTCCTTCCTTTTCTTCCTTTCTTCTCTTCTCTTCCTTCCTTCCTTCCTCCCTCCCTTCTTTCCTTCCTTCCTCCCTCCCTTCCTTCCTTCCTTTCTCTTCCCTGGTCAACCTATTTTATCCAGGATGGACATGCAGGAGCTACTCCTAATCCCACTCTGATCATCATAGGAGTTTTGACCTGGGCTGGAAGGCGCCTTATATTCTCTGATTCTACAGGAATGCCAATGCCCAATGTAGGGCAGACACCGGATTGGCTTAGCTTGCTGCAAGATCCTCCAGTCTCAGCTTCCCCAGCAGCCGGGACTGTAGGCATATGCACCACACCTGGCTGAAGCCATTTTAAAAAAATGGATTACTTACTGTTTACTCACTTGATCTGAATAAATTCATTCATTGAGATACTCCTGGAAAGGTAGGTTGGAGCCAGATCTTTGAGTGTCAGTGGAAGGAATGTATTTCCTTTATTCCAAGTATCAGGTCATAAACTTTGAGCTTGAAGGACCCCCAGAGGACACTGGGTGGCACCATAGTGCACAGAGTTCAGAACCTGGAGTCAGGAAGTATCTTCCTGAGTTCAAATCTGACCTCAGATATTTCATAGCTTTGTGACCCTGGGGAAGTTACTTAACCCTGTTTGCTTCAATTTCCTTATCTGTAAAATGAGCTGCCAAGAAAACCCCAAATGGGGTCACAAAGAGTTGGACACAACTAAAAAATGAAAGAACCAAAACTTTGCTTTGCAGATGAGGGCAAGTGACTTACCTGAGGTCTAATTAAGTAATAGAGTGAGGATTCAAAAGCAGGTTTTCTCATTCCAGTCAGTACTCTTTCCGTTGGTCCACAGTTCCTCCTAGGAAAGAAGGATCCATTGAAGGCTTTTGAGCATGGGGAGAGGGGTGACAGAAGTCGAACTGTGCCTTAGAAACATTACTTTGGCAGTGAAGTGTAACATATATTGGCTTGGGGAGAGATGGAAACTGGGAGATTAGTTAGAAACTCTTGAAGTAGTCCAGACTAGAGGTCACAAGGACTCAAATACTCCTTCCTCCTTTTCTTGGTCAAAGCCTACTTTAAGCCCTCCTTTTGGTACAATGCAAAGGGAACTGGCTCTCGAGTCAGAGGATGTGGGTTCCAATCTGACCTCTGTTGCTTACAATTTGTGTGACATGGGGCAAATCACTTCCTCTCCCTGGGCCTGAGCGTCATCACCTGTATAATGAGGGGGTTGGACAAGATGGCCTCTGACACCTAATCCTGCTCTAAATCTCTGATGAGGGAGCAAAGTTTGGTGGATGGGGTGGTGTACTCAGTTATGAAGACTCAGGTTCAGATATTGCCTTAGACATTTTTTTAGCTACGTGACCTTGACCAGCCACATAACCTCACTGGGCCTCAGTTTCTTCATCTATAAAAATGAAATGGTTGGACTCCACGAGCTCCAAAGTCCCTTCCTACTTTAAATCTATGATCCTCCTTCTAATTTTCCAAGTGGAAACTCCTTTCTTCCTTTTGGACTGTCCTGTTGGCTTCTTTGTCCTTTTCCTCCAGCCCTTTAAACAAAGAGAACCGTTAGGTTAATGCCTCTCTTTAGGCTTTTTCCCTTGGATCTGACCTTGCCTGTTTCTCTTGCCACCTTCAGACACCGTACTTTCTCAAATCATTAACATATCAAACTTAGCTCCCCAGAGTATTTGATGGGGATTAATCCACCCACTGGTAGATTTTTTAGGGTAAGAGAAACAAAGAAATCTGGCAGCAGAAAGGACAAATTCCAGACACATAGACCAACTGAGAGGACAAGGGCGAGTGAGGAAATTGTTTCCATTTTTCAATCCTGGTGACTTTATTGGCAGGACAAGGTAACCAAGCGTTGCCAAAGCCAGTTCATCAAGGAAGTACACTTTCATCTGGGGCAGGAGGTTGTGTTCCAGTCTCTAGTACAGTCTATTTTTGACTGACAGTTTCTGTTTCCTAGGATGAAGAAGTTTCTGCAACCTCCTTCTCTTCTCTCAGAAGAAAGGGAGTTTTTCCTTATTAGATAATTTAATTTGTTCTAATTCCATAAACACTAAGTACCATGTATGTGTGGGTCACAGGGCTAAGTACATAATAACAGTTCCCATTTATATAGAGCAAGGGTTCTTGACTTTTTTGTGTCCTGGACCCCTTTGGCAGTCTGGTGAAGCCTATGAACCCCTTCTCTGAGGAATGTTTTTAAATTCATCAAATAAAATGCATCAGATTACCAAAAAACAGAATTTCACCTCAATATCATCATCAAAATGAAATTTATTTACACCACTGTGGCTTGAGGTAGGAATAGGAGTGGGGGAAGGGGTAGAGTGGTAGAACAAGTATCATCATCTTCATTTTATAAATGAAGAAACTGGGGATCAGAAATCAAGTGACATGTACATTCCCTCCACTAAAAAGATCAGAGCCATAACTTGAACCCAGATCTGGAGTCAAATTGAATGCCCTTTCTACTACCCTTCCCTTCCTCTCAGCTCCCTGTGTGCTGGACAAGGAGACAAGAGGGTGGGAGATTTTAGCCAACAATGAAGTAGGAATGGAGATTGTATTCAGCCTGGGTGACAAGCCAGATGCAGGATGCATAAATATCTTTATCCTGCACATATGCAAAGTTTAGTGGGGGAAATTGCCACTGTATCATGAAATACACACCAATACCACTTCATGTAACTGACAAAGAATGTGTTGCTTGTTGTTGTTGTCTTTAGCCCAGCTGACAGCGTTATAAAGGTCCTTCTTTCCCAGAGGTTTCACTGATTGGGGTATCACTATAATCAAATTTTAGCTTAGAAAAGACAGATTGGAAGTGGCTGCTTGTCAGTCCTTGCTGTAATGAGACAGAGAAACGTGGCCTTCTCCCTGTCTGTGCCACAGTCAAAGAACCAAGGAATCAAAGAGCATTAGGGATAGGAAGGACCTGAGAAGTGATCCACTCTAAGCTCCTTATTTTATACATGAAGAAACTGAGAAAGATACAGAAAGCAGTGGCTTGCCCAAGATCACCTAGACAGTATGTAACAAAGCTAGGACTTGTAGCCAGGTTCTTGCTCTTTCCTGATGCACCAGGCTCCCTCTACAAGGACCTGCAGGACCCCCTTCCCCTTCCAAGGAGCACCTGCCCATTCTTATTAGCCTTCCACAAAAAGGGTACTTAACACCAGGCTAGCAGGCAGACAGGACCAAGAGCATCTTGCCTGCCATCACTAGAGCTGCTTTTCCCAAGTGCAACCTCAACTGCCCTCTGTGTCTGCCTCTATCTCCTGCTTCTGCCTGGGTCTTCCTGATTCTCCTCCCGTCTCTCTGTACACCAACCCCAGCTGACCTATTCAGACTTGTCTTATTCATTTAGCCTGATGTTCTGAACTCTGACTTAAACTTTACCCTCTAGACTCATGGAACCTGCACATCCCCCCTCTCTATCTTGTCTAGGGATACCCCAAGCTTACGAGAGAGCTTACCAGAGAGAATAGGCTTACAGGACATAGGGAAGCCAGCCGACTTCTGAGGTGAAAGGAACAAGGACGTCTTCCAGACATCAGGCACAGATATGAGTTTTAATTGATCCAGGGAAAGCTTCCAGAGCTAAGATGACAGTGAGGGATTCCAGGGCTCAGACCACACTATAGGAGCTAGTTTATAATGTTCAGAGGGAGCTGCCAGGAAATTTTAAAACCCTTATGACACAGAGGTCAATGAGTAACTGGAGTCCAAATGACATAGTACTGTTGAGATCCAGAATAATGTATGAGGTGTTCAGGGAGGACCAGTACCTCCGGGGGGAGGGCTGCTGAGCCCTCCTTTTCAGGGCTGCTCATCCACCTTTGGTGTCCACCTCTCAACCACCTCTCACCTGTGGCTCCAAGAAGCTATAGCATGCTTGGCAGCCACACCCCAGTATAACCGATGGACTAAACCAGGTTAAGGGTAATTGAGGCTTTTAGTAAGGAAGCATTGAAAGCACAGTTCTGGGATAGGGGTAAGCAAGGTAGGGACAACACATAGTTGGGGGGTTTGAAGAATGACAGATACCTTTGAATATTACTCATGTTCAAATGGATATGTGATCTCATCAATTTGGAAATCCCCTCCAATGAGACAGATTGCAACCCATGGATATATTTTTAATGCATGAAAAATTCTATTATAGAACTAGGGCAGGGTAATCAGAGATCTGACCCATAGTAGAAAACTTAGAGGTACCCCACCCCTCTAGTAGTAGCCTCAGCCCATGGCAAGGTTTCTCCTACTTTGGCAGCGTAGGAACTTCATGGTATCCTAGAAATGTTTTTTCCCCTCACAGCCACAATCCAGGTGAACTTCCATGACTACCTCACCCCCAACATACATATAGTCTGCCACTCGCCCTAAGCCCCGAAATGTATAGCTATAGTTCTGCACACATCCAAGTGAGGTCAAGTTGCACATATTATAAAGAATGACAAAGTCATTTATCAAGCACCTGTTGCAGTTGTTGTTTCTTGTCCTTCATTCTTGAAGAGGATCGTGACATCAGAGAGGTAATGCCATAACACGCAGGTAAACTGGATTTAAGTGAGTCAGGGCTGTGCAAGGTCAACAGCCTCACTGTTTCCTCCAGAGCCATATGGGTCCAGTGGCCATATATAGACCAAGAGAACTGGAGAAGGCCCAGGATGCAGTGGGAGGACCTTGGCCTTTTCAAGCTAAGGTCTTTAACAGGTCTTAGTTTGACTGAGGCAATATCCTTTCAATGATTAAGGCTTAATAAAAATGAGGCAGAGATTGGCCTCTTTAGTCCAAAAAAAATGGATCTGGGAGAGGAAGACATTCTGAGTTTATGACCAAAACAGAAACAATTGCTATTTGCATTCATTCTGAGCCCATCAACAATGACCAAGCAGGGCTTGACCTGGGCCGCATTGTTGGCCAATCAATGAGAGCCAGGGTGATTTGGGATTAAGGCTGGTCTTTAGGGAAAAAAAAGTTTCAGAGATTAAAATTTATATTCCCTTTGGGCAGAGCACAAGAAAAAGTAAGAGAGAGAGAGAGAGAGAGAGAGAGAGAGAGAGAGAGAGAGAGAGAGAAGGAAGGAAGGAAGGAACGAAGGAAGGAAGGGAGAGAGGGAGGGAGGGAGGCAGGAACAAGTGTTGCCCAAGTGGCCAGTTCCAGTTCGGTCTGCACTGGGCAGCTCCTTTTCTACTCACAGAGGTCATTGTTTGTCTTTCATTCTTGAAGAGGACTATGACATCAGGGAGGTGATGACATGATATCAAGCACCTACTGTGTACAGAGAAGGCTCAAAGTCTCTGGTGAACTATAATACAAAAAGAAGTTGATTTCCAAACTCTGGCAGGTCAATGATAGCAGGTTGGAGGCAGCTCAGGCCACCTTCTCTCTCCAACAGTTCTGTTGATAGCCATATCTCTACTCAGATAGTATTCCAGTTACTTGTACATGTTCTTATTACTGCAGTGGGGACCTCCTAAGTCTAGGCATCCCTGAGGAATCAGGAAATGAGCTGAGTTCTCCAGGATCAGCATTTCATGACCAGTGCATATCATCCTGACATTGGAATAGCCCCAATTGATCATCCTCATCTCGGATCTGCTTGTCTGGGTGAGCAAATGGCTTAGGTGTTGATAGGTTGACTGGGCATCATGCTCGCTGTGAAGGTCACTCCTGGTGGGGTCTCTATCAGTTCCACTGCATATAGGTACATGTAGTCCATCCTTCTTTATTCATGCCTTGTCAGCTGTCATAGCCACAAGCAAAGCACTGGTCATCAAACTCTTGTGATTTAAGGTGTCTGGCGATTCTAGAAGCTTATAATGGATACCTTCCAAAAGCCATTATGTTTCTATGCTTCATACACTCTTCCTTCTGAAGTCATCAGACAATTGTACCTTGCAGATACCAAGACAGTGGATAGTAGATTATAATGACAACGAGGAAATATCCTTCCCATGTATTCTCAACCCCCAATTGAAATTTAAAGTGTATTCTTTATGAAACGGCCCATGTTGATGAAGATGTAAGTAAACAAAAAACACTGCAGTGGAAAATCTTTCACATTTTGCCATCTGAATCTGGAGTGACCCAAGAGGGGATGTGATGGTGCCATGATCTGGGCCAGGCTTCACCTTTCAGGTACCCAAGGCAAAAGTTAGATGTGCAAGAGAAGAGGCTCTTTTATCTTATGCTCCATCCATAACTGCAAATGTCATAAACTGGTAGCAGCCATCCCCCTAACCTGTTGTGTTTTCTCTCTTCCACAACAACAAAGAAGTCAGCCAGGGAAAAACGAGTCTGCTGAGAATCTTTCATAGTAATAATCCCTTCAATTTATATAGCATTTTACAGAAAGTATACAAAAGGAATTCTGGCACAGTGGGCTTGGAGTCAAGGAAGCCTGCTTTCAAATCCTGCCTCTAGAGTTTGCTGGCCATTTCTAAGTCATAGATGGGTTGCCAGCTGTGGTCAGTGTGGGGAGCTCCTTATCCTGTGGAAATCTCAGACTTCTGCATATTAAACCTACAAGCCATTTTACATGTGTCCTTATGTACTAACAATAATAACTCACATTTATTTAGCATTTTAAGGTTTATAAACACTTTCCTTGTGACATCCCAGTGAGGTAGGTGGTACAAGTATCATTATTCCATTTTATTGATAAGAAGCTGGAGGCTCAGATAAATTGTTGCTTGCCCCAATTCACATAACTAGTAAGCAGAAAAATCATAACTTCATAGGATGTTTGAGCTCAAAGATTAGAAATCATCTAGTCCAACCCATTCATTCTACAGATGAAGAACTGAGGCCAAGAGGTCAAGTGACCTCTCTAAGTTGCAGTCAATTTGTGTCAGAGCAGACTTGTTGTTCAGTCATTTCAGTTGTGTCTGACTCTTTGTGACACCATTTGGGGGGTTCTTGACAAAAATCCTGGAGTGGTTTGCCATTTCCTTCTCCAGCTCATTTTACAGATGAGGAAACTGAGGCAAATAGGGTTAAGTGACTTGCCCAGGGTTGCATAGCTAAAAAGTGTCTGAGGCCAGATTTGAACTCAGGAAGATGAGTCTTCCTGACTCCAGGTCAAGCACACTACCCACTGTTCCACCTAGCAGCAAGAGCAGACTTGCAAGGACCCAAGGCCAAGATTTCTGACTCTTCAGACTAATTGTCTCTTTGCCATGTCAATCTCCCTCCCCTTTTATCCCCCAAAGAGATACTAGGAAGAGATGGGATATTTTTTAGGAACCAGCAGATGCAAAAGGACGAGAGAGAAAAGGCAAGAGGAAAGAGAGGCCGACTAGTAGTGGACGGGGAAGAAAAGCACCAAGGAGAGGGATGGGTGCCTTGGGGAGCGGGGTGGAGAGAGAATGGAACAGGATTGGTGAGCTGCAATTTGTGAAGTTTACAGATAAATCTTGGTCCTTTCAGCAAAGCTTATCTGTAATGGGTTCGGCTCTCCGAGGCCCCGTCTCCTGTAGACATAAATCATTTTCTAATTTATAACATGAATAATTGATTTTGCTTCTGTAGCCTCAACAATAAATCTCCCGATCACACATGCATAAGAAAATAATAATAATGAAAGCGATCAGGATATGCTGCCATCGATTAACTGTGAGAGGGGCCACTTGACTCGCAATTCATGTTTTAAGCATTCCAGGTGGCACCAAGCCCACAGGCTACTCTTGAAGCCTGCCCTGTGCTTTGCCTGTCATCATATTGGGAAGGCGAAGGGGGGAGGGGATGGAGGAGAGAAGGAAGAAGACTCTCCTGGGGTGGAGGTGGCGCAGGGAGAGAGGAGGTGAGGTGAGGTAAAGCAGCACTCCACTGTGGCCAGAGTCAATAAATGTATATTGAATGACTATCATTCATTCAACAAATATTTACTAAACGTTGACAATATTTCTAGATATTGTGCTGGGTGCTAAGGGTGGGAGGGGAGCCAAAGTAGGAGACGCACTGCCCTCATAGAACTTATGATTCCCTCAAGGGGAGAAAAAAGACATATATTCATAAAGACTAGATTAAAGATGGTATTGGATGGGGAGAGACCCTAATCACTTCACAAGATTTTTCTTTACAGTATCCTAATTGGTCTTTCTATTTTCAGTATCTCTCTTTAAACACTGCCCCCCCACCCCACCCCTATCTGTAACTTGTCGCCTAATTAATCTTCCTAAAATATGGCTTTCAACATGTCACTCTCTTGCTCAAAATCTTCCAGTGGCTCCCCATTACTGACAAGATGAAGGACAAACTCCCCAGCCTAGGAATTCAATGCCTTCCACAAGCTGGCCCTAAGCCACAATAACATTTCAACCTTATCTCCCAGATTTCCTTACACAAACTCTCTGTTTGCCAGTTGTCAGTAAGGCATGTATGTGTTTTACTTCCTTTGAACAAACCATTCTGCCTACCTCCCCCTTCTCCATGCCACCCATCATTCAGGATTTAGCTTAGGTCCCACTTCTTCGAAGAGGTGGAAGGAATATGAGACATCAATTAATCTAATGTAAACAGGAATAGAGATAGTGTTGGGACTGGATCCATGTTTTCATTGGTTTGGGGAACTCCCAGATGAGGAAACTCTCACTTACCAATGCAGGTTGGTACCATCTCTGCAACAGCCAATAGTCTTAGAGAGCTGCCTAGAGAGCTAAGAGAGCAAGTGACTTGCTGAAGGTCATGCAGCCAATACATGTCATAGACAAGACTTGAACCCAGGTCTTCCTGGTTCCAAGGCTAGCACTGCCAAAATCCACAAGTGGCCATTCAGGCTCCACTTGAAGACCTCTAGTGATGGGGAACATGGAGCCATCAAAGGAAACCCATTCTCCTTTCAGACAACTAACTGATCATTGGGAAGTTTTTCCTTATATGGAGTGGAAATTTGTGTCTCTGAAGTTTCCACCCATTGCTCCTCCTTCTGAACACTGGGGACAAGCAAAACAACTTTTTTTTCCTCTTCCACATGAAAGCCCTTGAAATACTTCAAGATAGCTATAATCTCCAAGTCTTTTCTTCTCCAGACTAAATATTCCCTTTTCCTTTAACCCGTCCTTAGTTGGCATGGTTTTTAGTTCTCTTGACATCCTAGCTGCCTTGCTGTGGACACAAACCAGTTGATTCATACCTTTCTTAAAATATGGCCCCAAGAACTGAGCAATACTCTAGCTGACATGGGCAAGGGTGTTGGAGACATCATCTCCCTTGTTCCTTCCCTTGCTATACTTCTATTAACATAACCGAAGATCTTATTGGATTTCTTTTGCTATGTTACAGTATTGACTCATATTGTACTTGAAATCTACTAAAACCCTTAGGTCCGCTTTGCATGAATTATCATCTTGTCATATCTTCCTCTGTCCTCTTTTTAAACATTTTTAACCCAAACAAGGGCTTCACATTATCCCTATTAAACTTTATCTTATTAGATCTGGCCCATCATTTTAGCTTGTTAAGATTTTTTGGTTGTTGTTCCCAATTCTGTCATCCAACATGTTAGTTCACTTTCCTTGATCTGTGCAATCTGCAAATTTAATAGGTATGTCATCTATCCCTTCATCTAAGTCACTGACAAGTGTTGAACAGGACCAAGGACAGATCCATGGGGCACACCACCAGAGATCTTCCTCCTGGTTGCTATTAATACATTAATGTCTTTGGGTCAAGTATGCAACCAGTTCTGAATCTGTCTGTCCTATCATCCAGTCCATATTTTTGCAACTTGTTTACAAGGATATCATGAGGGACTTTATCATATGCTGTGCTGAAATGCCAAAACATAAAAAAACTAAGGCATTCATCTGACTTTGAAGACTCCTTCTATGTTGCTGTTGGTTCCATTCATCTGACACTCAGGTGCTACCTTCGGTTGTTATTTATGTTGTCAGGTCTCCCCAATTAGACTGTAAGCTCTTTGGGTGCCTGTCTGACATTTCTTTGTACGCCCACCACACCTAGTGCAATGCTTTATCCTTATCCACAGAGATACTCAATAAATATTGGCTAATTGACTTGTTGGTTGAGATTCTGAAGGCAGAGAGACTAGTTGGGAAGCTATTGCAACGATCCTTGGAATTTTCTGAGGAAGATTTTTATCTAGGCTGGTGGCAATGGGAATGGAAAGGAAGAAATACCTAAGAAGATGCCTCAAAGACCAAAGTGACAGGATTTGGTATGATTGATTGTATTGTGAGACACTTGAGAGAAATCAGTTTCTTCTATTCTTTATGCATATCTGATTTACTGGGAGATTTATGTACAAAGATGCTTTTCCTTCTAGTCCTCAGAGAAGGGGCTCCTCAGGCTCAGGGGCTAAGCTGCTTTGACCCTTGGGATGGGTATGAGCAGAGCATCCCTAGCAAACAGCAAAACAAGACATCCTAAGTTATATTTTGCTTCCCTGTTTCTCCCTCCTTCCATCCTGCCCCACCTTTCTTCCCTGGCTCACTAACTGCCTGCTGGGGGGAAAGAGGAGAGATTTAACTATTGGTCTTTTCTTTAGGACCCACTTTTTATATGTGCACATGTACTTTGAGCCTCTTGTGCCAGAGGCTAACCTTTACTGACATCCCTCCTACTTTAAGGTTGACTTTATTCCTTATAACTTGACTTCATATTAATAAAAAGGGAAGGGGATAGCCCTGGGTTTGATTTTGATTCTATTGTCTCTCTCAGGATAATCCTTCCCCACTTCTCATTTCTGCCCCCTTGATTGTTTTGAGTACAAAATATGAATTTCTTATATTTTAAAAAAGAGTATCAGGAATGTATAGGTAGAAATGTAGCTTTATTGGGTAGGCAGTAGCAAGAGAACTAGATTTGAAGTAATATGATCCGAGTTCTCTTAGTCACCACATTTTTTATATGTGTACCCTTTCACAAGCCATTTCCTCACTCTGTGCCTCAGTTTCCCTAGCTGTAAAATGAGATGATTTCTGAAGTCCCTTCTGGGTATAAATCTTATGTTCCTAGCCTCAGACCTATCCTCTAGATATACTTGGAACAAAAGCAGCCCTATCTCACTTGACTCATCATTTAACAAAGCCACAAGGACTTCTGTGAGGTGCTGCAGTGGTCAAATCTGCTCCATTCCTATAGACAATATATCAGCTTTATTCGCCTTGGCCCACACCCAGAGGCTCTGCTTCCCTCTGACCATTGGGCTTCAGCCCCAATTCCATCAGTTTCCTCCCTGACCCCAGATGAAGTAAGACCCCCAGTGATTTGCTTCTGTGCCCTGTGCTCTAATAATTAACTTCTCTCCCTAGCTTCACTCAAGCTCCATTTGGAAGGGAAAGAAGCCTTTTGCAGAGATAGATAGACCACACACCCCCTTGTTAACATTTCTTTAGTATCTTTCCTTTGCAAAGTGCTCCACTATCATTTTTATGAGTTATTTTTCACAATGCTCTTGGAACATTTGTTGGCAATATTTCCTGCCATTTTTATAGTTGAAGGAATGGAGGCAGAGAAGGAAAAAAAAGCCTTGGTGCAACATATCTCCTTTCCACAATTTACTAGATGTATGACCTTGGGCAAGTCATTTAATCTTTCTGAGCCTCAGTTTCCCCATCTAAAAAATGAGAGGTAGTGTCATGGTGGGAAGTGCTGCCCTTGGAGTTGGGAAGACCTGGGTTCAAGTCCAATCCCTGACACATACTAGCTGAGTGAACATAGGCAAATCACTTGACATCTCAATGTCCCAGGCAACTCTCTATGATTATTCATTATAAACAAGTTGCTAATCTCCATCATTGGAGAGAGGGTCCCCACAAATCATAGGATCACAGACCAAAGAAGAAAGGGTCTCAGAAACCATCTAGTTCAACTTCTTCATTTTACAGGTGAGGAAACTGAGACCCAGGGAGGTTGTGACTTGGCCAAGGTCTCACAAGTAGTGAGCATCAGAGGTGGGTTTTAAAATCCAACGCTCTGACTCCACAGCCAATGCACTGAGTGGGAAGGTTTGGGATGGGGATTTGGGGAAGGAAAATACCTTAACATTAAAAGAAGCATCAATAACATTTTTAAAGAATTTCAGAAAACTCAAAAGAGAAATGAGTGAAAGTAGAATTTCAGTGAAATTAGAATAATAAGACAGACCATAGCCCAGTTAAAGCAACAGTCAAGGTAGGGTGGTGAGAGTAGCCCTATTATTATATCATATTGTCACATTGGCTACATATCAGATGCAGGGATTCTTAATCTGGGATCCACTGACTTGTTTTTTTAAATTAATAAATATTTAATATTAATATTTTAATAACTTTACTCCAATGGTAATCCTATATATTTCATTTTATGCATTTTTAAAAAAATTATTCTGAAAAAAGAACCAGTACCAAATGGGTCCAGGACATGCAAAAAAAGGTAAGAAACTTTGCATTAGACAAAATGCAGTAAATACCTAAGGCATGTAAAATGTTATTATTTTTATGATACCTGGTATATAACCCTAGCCCAACTCTTAGCAGGTTGAGGATACCCCATAAATATTTTCTGGGGATGAGGGGAAGACAAGGGGAGCCTTGCTCAGGACCTCACAGTGAATCACAAGGAGAGCTGGAGTGAGCCTAAGAAGCTTGGTTGTCTTAACCCAGTGAAGTATGTTGCATGTCCCCAGGGCTCTGGCTTCAGAGCACTGCCAGATACCTGGCTCCATCCCAGGGTCTCCATTACAATGGAGCCCAAAAATAGAAGTCATTTTTATGGTATAAGTAAAGAAGCAAAAGAACTGGGATTTGAATAAGAGCCCCTTTAGATGTGAGTGACACCAAGATTGCTCTTAGGGGAGCAGGAAAGAATTCCCCCAGAAGGCTCTCAGCTCAGAGAATAAAGAGCAGAGGCCAGGGCCTTAGATGAGCCAGTCTTTGTCAAAGACATAAAATGTCCCTTACCAAGGTTCTGGGAGCTCACCAGCTTTCTTTCCCTTCAAAAATATGCACCATTCCCCTGCTCTTCACCCAAAGGCTAATTACTCTGCCATTCACCAACACTGGTCCTTTACCTGTCCTCTAAACAAACCCAGGCACCTCCAGACATCCTTGTTTCTCCTCTGGTAGAGGACCTGGCTTGCAGCAGCTAGGTAGGGCAGTGGTCAGAGTACTGAACTTGGAATAAGTAACACTGGTGTTTGAGTCAAGCCTCAGGCACCTTCTGGCTGTGTGACCCTGGGTGAATCACTTCAACTCTTTCAGCCTCAGTTTCCTTGTCTGTATGAGACACCATATATAAAATGCTTTGCAAACTTGAAAGCAATACAAATGCTGTTACCATTGCTGTTATCTCTAAGGTCACTGGCCAAAGCCTGCAGCTATTTCTCTTGTCACTCAGAAGGTGTACAGACGCTAGACACCAGAACCCAAGCTAAGTGTTTCCTGGGAGAATGAAGTCAGACTCTGACAAGAGCTGGGGAGATGAGATGAGCCTAGGTGAGAAAATGGTATTATTGGCAGGGCTGATGGAGAGAGGTAGGAATCAAGATTGAATAGGATACAGAAGCTGGGAGCCATGGCAGCGGGAGACAAATGCCTCATTCTCTCTTCCTTCCCTCCTGTCCCCTAAAGAATCATCGACTTTAGAGCTCTTGTGGTCCAACTGCCTAACAGAATTTACAGAATCTCAGTTGGGAGGAACCTCAGAGAGCACCTAATTTTCTGAAATCTTATAGAATCATGGAAGCATTGGATTTGGGGCTGCAAGGGACCTTTGAGATCACCTAGTCCAATCCCCTTATGTTGTTAGATATGGAAACCATCACCCTGAAAAGTGAAATGACTTTCCCAGGGTCACACAGGTAGAAATCAGCAGAGTCAGTGCTTGAACCAAGGTCTTCTAACTCCAAATCCAATGTTCTTTCCTTTACACCAATGTTTACTTCACATCCAAACCACATGTGATCAATAAATCACATTTCAGACGAAATTTCAGGGGCAGAGTTGGGAATGAGGGTCTTGGGGATGGGAATTACCATTGTCCTTAAGTTATATAAAGAGCTGTCCTGTCAAAGCAATATGATACCTGTCTTGCTTTGATCCAAAGGGCAGGAAGGAGTAAGAATGATCTGTGAAAGCCACGAAGGGGCAGATTTCTACCTCACATAAGGAAACAAGTATGAACAGTTAGAATGGTTGAGGCATGGAATGTGGGTGACCTCGGGTGGCAGCCAATCTTTTAACCACTGAAGCAGACAAAGGTTAAGTGGCTTGCCCAGAGTCTCACAGCTAGTAGCATCTGCTGCTAGATTTGAACTTAGTTCTTCCTGACTCCAGATTTAGCGCTCTATCAACTGCTCCATCTAGTTGTCCCCATTTTGGACTTGCATGGTTTATTCCCTGAACTCCAGAGCAGTACTTCCTATTCCATTCCATCTTATTAGACTTTGCCCAGCCTCCTAACCTGTCTATTTTTTGGAAACTCTCTCCTCCCTCCCAAATTCAACTCCCCTGAAAATTCAATAGCATCCCTTCATTCAATTCATTGATAAAAATGTTGAACAAAGCAGGGCTAAAGATAGAGCTTTGTAGCCCACCACTAAAGACTTCTACCCAAATGGACATTAATCATCATTCCTTTGGCCATTCAAATAGTTATGAATCCATCTGACTGTCCCATTATCCAGTCTGTATCTCTCCATCAGAATGTCATGAGAGTTCAAATGTCTTACTGGAGTCTAAGTATTTATGTCTGCGGCATTCCCCTTATCTGCCAGTCTAGAATGATTTCAAAAAGACATTACTCATCCTTGATCAGCCCATGCTGACACACAATGACCACTCCTTCTCTTTCTGAATGTTTGCAAACCATCTCTTTAACAACGTGTCCTAAAATGTTGCCAAGAGCCAAAGTCAAGCTTACTGTAAATAATACCATTTCTCCTTCCTTTGGGAAACCAGGACAAAACATGCCCATTTTTATTCCTGCTGAACCTCTCTCCTTTCCTCTCTGATTTTTAAAAGATCACTAACAGTGGCTCAGTGATCTAATTTGCAAGCTCTTTCGGTATCTCGGGACGTAATTCATCTGAGCCCAATGCCTTGAACTCCCCGAGGTCAGCCAGGTGCTCCCACCATCTCCTCAGTCATCTTGGGCATCCTTTCCTTATTAACCATTTTTGCTCTATCCTCCCTAGTCTGAGGTTCATTTTATCTTGGACC